>NC_089743.1:87242470-87484970 GCF_040412425.1 Macrobrachium rosenbergii | reverse complement strand
AATCTCTTGCATTTGAACGTTTGTGATGAGGAAAGCACCTTAGTTTTTGCCGAAATGAAAAAGTAAGAACCGTTTTAGTGTTCTGTAAAGGAAAACTGTTAAGATGGCTTTGTCTGTCCGTCCGCACTTTTTCTGTCCGCCCTCAGATCTTAAAAACTACTGAGGCTAGAGGGCTGCAAATTGGTGTGTTGATCATCCACCCTCCAGTCATCAAACATGCCAAATTGCAGCCCTCTAGCCTCAGTCGTTTTTATTTTATTTAATGAAATATTTAAGGTAGCCATGATCGTGTGTCTGGCACCGCTGTAGGTGCCAACAACACAGTCCACCACCGGGCCGTGACTGAAATTTTCATGGGCCGCGGTTGAGAGTTTCATACAGCATTATACGCTGTACAGAAAACTCGATTGCGCATATTGATTAATTTACTAGGGTTTCCTTGTCAAGGTAAGGTAAACATGTGTTTAGATTAAACGTAGGTAAAGTTGAATATGAATTTCGGAAGAGGAAATATAGATTAAATATCATGAGATATAAAGTTTGTTTAGACATTCGTTTATTTAAAAGGAATGGAGGTAGTGATGCCCATTTTATTCAGTGATTTTAGAGCATTAAACTTCTGCAGCCTAACTTAATAAACATAGTAAATTGAGAATACAGTATCCTGGAAAACTACACAATTAGAATGTCAGCAGACGATTTACCGCTGGCCATATTCGCGCATTTTACTAGTTCATTTTTAATGCCACCTGAAGAGGAGGCTGAAAGACCATATCGCTTACGTCATCTTCGGGTTGAAAACAATGTTTATGCCGTGTGTCGCCGAAACGTCAACCTCCCTGATTGCTTGATTGATAGAACAGCCCGTCTCTCTCTCTCTCTCTCTCTCTCTCTCTCTCTCTCTCTCTCTCTCTCTCTCTCTCCCGGATGCCTTTGTCCGCTGATTAGTACAGACATCTCTCTCTTAATCACTAAGGCTTCCGTAGCCTGATCATCTTATTTTTACTTCGTTTATTTATTTGTTTATTTACTTGTTTGCATTGAAAACATCAGTGTTTTGGCTGTGTAGAATTTGTTTACTTATCTTGTCTGTCTGTTTAATACTGGTAATTGGAATGATGATAATTCTTTTCTCTGTTTCGTAATGGTAGAATTTTTCTTACTTGTCATATATCTAGTGTTGTGTACAGATAATAATTATGATCGTGTGATAGTAATGATATTTATGATAGTAGAAATAAGAGTTAAGAATAATGTAGTAACATTAACAGTAATAATTAATTTATATGGGTGTAAAAGTTTTTAATTTATGAATGGCTCCATTAAAATTACTGCTTACAGTGTGCGTACATCACCGTCGTCTCTCTTCACCTATACCAGTTACAGCCCTGTTGCATTTCTGCCTGTGTAAGACTTAGATATATAAGATCACGCAAGAACGCGCATAGAGGTCGGACTCAGAGAGAGAGAGAGAGAGAGGAAACGGAGGGCGGTTCAATACCTAACTACATATAACAGTAAACTAGTCGAACTTGTTCGATAACGCCTCGGCGATTCAAGTCCTATTGTTTTTTCCCAAGTAGTTGGTATAGGTGGGAAGTTCCATCTGATTTACTAATTAATTTGTTCATCGTCCTGAAAACAAACACCAAATAGCCTAAATGTGTATTTCTTTGGCTAAAAGTAGGTAATGCCAACGTTCATATTAACTGCTGTGCATACTTCATTATTTTAACCTTCTCCTTTCCCCTTACAGGAAGTGACTGACACCAGAAGGTGGTAGCCTCTCGATTCTCAGCCAGTTTTTTGGAATGAGGTCGCTATCCCATCCGCTTCTCCATCCTAGTTGTGAACAACCACAGTTCACTGACTTCCATAAGCCTGAATTGTTTCCCACTTTCGAGGTCGATCTTGGGTATTTCGATAAGCATTAGTGGTAATGAGGTGAGAGAATAAATGGGAACAGTGATCATCGTGTGTCCAATTCCTTGCATTTCCCTTCCCCCTTCAGCTCGCAATTGCTGTCGTTGCCTGTCGGTTGTTGGGCAGGTATCTAGCGTTGTTCTGATGATTTATTGCTCCTAAAAAGAAGCAGAGTTGACTTAACGTTTCCGTCTGCCCATTTACCTCGGGAAAGATTTTGTTTTTACTCGTGAGGAGCCTACTGTCCTGGCATTTTTCCACCGGATAAGATCACATAAACTTTTCGTTGAATCTTTTCATTTTTAAGGTTCTGATTATGACCTTCAGGTAAGCTTTCGTATGACGTCAGAAAAAATGCTCGTCAACAGCTTCTTAAAGGAATGGTAAGTGTGGCATGTGGAAAATCACGTGGTGGCGGTAAGCATAAATAACATCAATGAACATTATAGCAAAGAAATTATAAGTTGTTTGTATAATTTATGATGGTGATTAATCTCCACATCCTTTCGCCGGTTCATGCATTTTCGTCGTCGAGTCTAATAAAATCCAAGGAAATCTAATAAAAACCAATAAGTTTTTTTATGACTTTAGTCCTTAGTGGTTAGGTAGTTGGAATGCGTAATTATAAGGTCAACATAAAAGATATATTTTTTTTTATTTTCGTGACCTGGTGTGTACGGACAGAAAGTGTAAAAGAGAAATAACCATCATTGATGGGCTTATCCATAACTGTCTGCGTGGGAATGGAAGCAGGTTAATTACAAATAACGTCTTAACAGTTTTTGTCAATCTGACCCCATAGATCCCAGCACGGAACACGTGAAACTTAAGACCGTTTTCCGTGTTGATTTACACGTCACCTGAGAAGAAGCCGAAAGAGAAGGCTGATTGTCTACCTTAGCACTTCTGTTTCCCAGATTTATTCGGGCCTGGGCAAATGAGGGGGATTAAGTGAACCTAACAAAACTATGATATGAAAGAAAAACTCGGTTCGCATCACGAGGAATTTCAGTAATACCCTCCGTCAAGGTTATTGTCTGATATTTCATCTTTCCTTCAGCTTATGATGTCATGACGTCAAGTTTTCGAAAGGGTTTCAAAGAGAATTTTCTCCGCAAGTCATTGATGGTAGTCTTGCAGATCGATTAATGAATGGGGCTTTGCAAAGGCTTAGCGGCATTGCTACAAATTCCCATAAGCTTTCGAAGAACAAGAGCACAATTATACCAGTGCGGGTACAAACTCAGCATATTTATTTTTGTCTAATTAAAATGCCATAGGGAAGCTAACTATCGTATTTGAATATTCAGGTATATAGCTTGTGTCCACTCTGTACAAAAAATTAGAAAAAATAAATTTTGTTTCGGTATAATATGTGGAAGTTACGAATGTCAATATCAACTTAATTGCGATACGACGAACAAACATTGGAAGTGCGTGAATTTAATTGTACAGAATGTTTGTGAATTTCCCTTGTTTGTTTGTTGTTTTTTTCCTTTGCTTCTGTTGTTTCATGGGCAGAGGAAAACACAACACAATGCTCGTGTGTATGTGTGTATATATATATATATATATATATATATATATATATATATATATATATATATATATATATATATATATATGTATATGTATATTAACTTTATCACATATACAATTGTTCTGTGCATTAGTAGAATTACTAAAAAGGAGGTCCTTTGAGTAATATATATATATATATATATATATATATATATATATATATATATATATTGTATGTATGTGTATGTATATGTACATGTAAGTATATATTGTATGTATGTATGTATGTATGTATGTGTATGTATACCTAAATACATACACGAGCCTGTTAATCCAGTGGTCCTGACACTTGCCTTGGTTTTGAGACGAACCTTGTTTGGTTTCCTGGAGAGGAGGAACAATTTAGGCAAGTTCTGTTAACACAGATTGTGCCTCTGTTGACTTAAGCAGTCAATTATGATTGCTGTGGCATACGACTGGGATGGAGAAGTGCATGGCTCTGGCGGACGTCCTCGTCTTCAATTATGTGCTGGGGACCGGAAGGGGAATGTCTGGGAAAATACACACACAGTACATGCATTCATTCATACATACATACATACATACATACATACATACATACATACATACATACATACATACAAATAAAGATAAAATCCACGAAGGACAGGGGAAACACTGGAGTGCCGCGAGGCCTTTCGACTGTCTGTCGTCCTTTACTTAGCTAAGTAAAGGTCGACTGTCTAGCTAAGTAAAGGACGACAGACAGTCGAAAGGCCTCGCAGCACTCCAGTGTTTCCCTTCTGTCGTCCTTTACTTAGCTAAGTAAAGGTCGACTGTCTAGCTAAGTAAAGGACGACAGACAGTCGAAAGGCCTCGCAGCACTCCAGTGTTTCCCTTTCCTTCGTGGATTTTACCTTTATTTATATATATTCATCACGTTCCATATTTTCGTGATTCAGTTATACATACATACAAATGTGCTGTATATGCATAAAATCTATGCATGAGTTGAAGGACTGATATGAAAGCCTGTAAAGCAACCTGAACACACACACACAAATATATATATATATATATATATATATATATATATATATATATATATATATATATATATATATATATATTAGTGTGGACTTCAAAGGATCTTGAAGACTGAGAAAATGAAGAATGAAGGAGAAGGCTCAGAGACACAAGTGAACAGACGTGACACGTACATCGGAAGGCGGAAATGCCTAACTGAGGGAGAGAAGTGTCAGTCCTTTCATCATCGAGTGTCAAAAAGATTACAATATCTGGCCGCGTTCATGACTGATATGCCACGATGGCTGGTTTCTGTTGCGGCTAAAGAAAGCACTCGTTTTGTTATGTCTTTATCGTTTGTTTCTTAGGTTTCAGTGTTATTTGCAGTGCTGGAGATGCGTATTTTTCGCACTTTTTCCACTGGGGAATGAACAGTATTAGATGATAAGAATTAACTTGTCTCAGATAAATGCCTTTTTTTTTGTGCAAGGGTAATCCAATGACATCTGACGGCTTGAGTTTTTTTTTCATGTATGTGTTATCGGTCATGAAGATTGTTTTTTTTAAGAATATATACTGTAGTTGTTATCTCTCTCTATAAAGCATTTTTCCAAGGTATATTTCTCTCTCTCTCTCTCTCTCTCTCTCTCTCTCTCTCTCTCTCTCTCAGTTGAAAATACCGATATTGTTTCCATTCGGTAATAAAAAGAGAGAGTCGTATATATCTGCCATTAAACGCCGCCCAGGTGCGTTAACGCTTGTTGTCGGCCCTTGGGGAAACAACTTATTTTTCCTTGGAAATACCAGCGTGACGGAAAGAAAAAAAGATCGTAGGCGTCATTAGATGACAGAGGAGCGACACAGCAGGAGCTTAACTGCTTACTTACTAAGCAGTTAAAAGAAAGGTAGGCAGGCATCAGCGGATGACTGTCAACAACGCAGCAGAAACCTAAGCGCCTACCTGGCGTCTGCTTTCTGCTGACGTATAGCTCGGGGCAAGCAGGAAGAAAGCAACGTTGGCGGTAGTGGATTATAACATGTGACGTAGCGGGAGCCTGCTTACCTGGCGCCTACTTCCTGCTAGCACAGCGGCGGCGGGGGGGGGGGGCGTTTGCTGTAAGCGCGAACGACAGCAGATGCGCTTGCACGCTTCCCATTGTACCTGTCAACCCGACCGCTTGCGAAGTCAGATCATGTCTAAAGCGCGCATACATTTCGTTTGGTTCCTGTTATTTTCTTTTTTAATATTACCAGCCTTCCGAAGTTATTGTTTCTTACTTATTGTCTCGCGCGCGCGCACACACACACACACACATATATATATATACAGTATATATATGTGTATAGAGAGAGAGAGAGGTCCCTTCGGTACTGGCTCTTGGCATATCTTTTTTTGGCATGAGATTGCCGAGCCCGTGCCCAGGCTGCGACCGAGCACAGTTAACTGACCCTCGGGTATGGCACAGTGGATTTGTCAGGAAACAGATGAAGCCGAATTCTACATCACTGAGTCTCTCGCGTGTGAGAGAACAAGCGTGCTAGTGTTTGAAATCCTCTTGCCTAACAACGCGATTCGAAACCAGAACATGCACAGGAGAAATAAAATTGAAAACAAAAAAAAAAAACAGGAAGCTGTCTCTCTGGGGCCTACAATTAATGTTTTATTGATCATAATAAATGAAGAGTAATCTGAACAAATAAGCAAGGGGAAAGAGACGTCTAATGAATGGCCCTGCTAGCCAGGGTATAAGTTAAGGAGCGGTACATTTTATAGTGAAAAATCTGGTCATATTATGCATCTGATAACTGATTGGTACACGCAAGTGTTCTTTAGTAGAGATGGGCTGGATAAGGCCACATAAGCAGCCATTTTAATTGCTTCTAATTGCTTGTCAGTCCGAGACGGAGCAGTTATTTTGTATGTCTGTCTCTCTCTCTCTCCCTCCTACAGTGACTTGCAAAAAGGTGTGTTAATAGATGTATAGATGTGTCATTGTAATTATATATATATATATATATATATATATATATATATACACACATACACACACACACACACACACACACACACACACACACACACACACACACACTAGCTGACCAACCCGGCGCTGCCCGGGAAAACTCTGAATGACATTCGATAAACTATCTCTCTCTCCCTCTCCCCAGCTTTCTCCTACCTAACACCCCCTCTTCTCTCTCTCCTCCTCTCACTCTCTTTCTCACTCTCTCCCAACTCACCCATTCACCAACTCACCCATTCACTATTATAGAATTCAACAACCTAAGGCTGTGTGACTCACGATCAAGTTTACTTGTCATTTCTTCTTTCAGTTCATCAAAACTCCTGTTAAAACTTACGTATAGAAAACAGTTTGTGGGCAGAGACAGTCCACTCACCAAAACGGATGAACTGATGGTATTACCTAAATATCCTTCGACCGACTGACAGGTAATTGCACGTGTGGACAGGTTAGCGCCAATTTCGTGACAGTTTGGTGTTGTATTTCATCGGGGAAACATCTCAGACTCTCTGATCAGAATATGAATAAATTATGTCTAGTCTTATTCATTTCACTGTTAGACCTTTCAGCGCTATTTTTAGGCTGTTATAAGTCTAAATCATAAAATAAAAATCTAAAACAATATTCATAAAAGTGAACCAACCCCTCAGCTCTGATTTGAACTCATTCATTAATACTGTATGAGAATAGACGTCCTTTTTTTAATAAGAAACATTTAGTCTTTACTCTCTTACGCCTTTTCACTTCTTTCCTATTATTATTAAGTGAATTGCTGCAAGAGTTAGCCTTCCATCCCACCATCATATCAAGAAAAAAAGTGGCAAAACACTTTCCAATACAGCTAACTTCAACTCGTGATACGTATTTTTTATATTGGTCTTAGGGACGTTTTTAACATAATATAATAGATTGCAACTCATTAGCTTTATGATGACATCAGATTCCTTAACATAGAATTGTGTATAAAGTTACATGTATGGCATCTATAAACTTGGTCAGCTTGTACACTAACGTAAATATGTTGTTTCTCCCTCTGGGTTATAATTTAGTAATAAACCTCATAGATAGAGATACATTTCACTTGCAAGTGTTTGAATGATGCCCTGAGAGAGAGAGAGAGAGAGTTTGGTGTTGGTTTCTGCTGGCTGACAGTTTATTGTATTGTTTTTTTTTTTATTTTTGCTCCTTATACAAAGCCGTGAGCTCAACAGAAGTATTAAAAATTAAAAGTTAGATTTTAGAGTTGAGCACTCATTTGACTCCAACGTGACCTGTGGAAATCAGCTGTACTATATAACATCCTTGTTGAGCTTACAGAAAACTTGAACACATCAGAAACAAAATTATGAAATGACACTGGTCAGTTACATTTAACAGTGTAAGTTATGAAGTTTTCTGCATTTTCATTAATATGATCATTGCTGTCATTATGACGATCTGTATCATTTAAATCGCAAGCAAATTGTATTAGCAACGTTGGTGCCAGATCCCGATCAAAATCCGCGGTAGCTAAGCTATGCTGTCTTGTCTAGGGTCAGAATCATATGGCAGAGGAAACCTCACGAATCGGTTCCCTCCTTGAGCGTCGTTTCTAATGCTGGAACGGAAAGCGAAGTTTGAGTTCCACTTGGGAAACTCCCGAGTGTGACTAGAATTTGCGTCATGGAAATACTGGAGTGTGAAATGAAGATGAAGTTGAACTGCGCCATGTTTTGTGAAGACAGAATCCGTTGCTAATCCTCTTCCCCTAGTGACCGATCGGAAACATTAGTTACCTCTTCTTTTGTTTTAGCTAAACGCGTAAAGAGCACAGCGCCTCTTTTGTTATTAAGGGCTGGTAACACTTGGACCAGAGCTTTTGAACAGTATAAACGTGCTTATGTAATTGCGCAAGTGCGAGGATAAACAAAGTGCTTGCAATGTTGCTTCATCCTTTAAGCCCTGGGAAATCTGCTCAAGTGTGCAACGTTGCACTTTGCATAAGGGAACTAGAGCAAGTTACGGACGTGCTCGGCGTATTGCGATCGCTTTTTTTTTTTATTCCAGTGATGAGGGAGAGAAGTGATCCATTGGTGTTATACGTGTTTAGGAAATGAGAAGGCTTCGTCGGAAACTGCCAGGTGTTGTCTTCGGATGAGGATTGTGTTGCGATGGGTAACGCTTGGAAATGGAAGCAAAGACGAAAGGCGACAAGAGAATGATGAACATTAGATTAAATGCATTAAAAAGAAAGAAACAAAACCCTTATTGTACCATAGCTCAGGGAGAGTCGCTACTCCTTCTCTCATAGAAAAATTACGGATGGTAAATAGTTTTGTCTGTCTGAATTCGTTAAGGGAAAAAAATGATTGCTTGTGACTGCGTGTCTGTCTGAGTTATGAGGATTATGAGTCTCCAAACCCATTTATATATCAATGAGGTTTATTTATTTATTTCGAGAGGAAATCAAGACACAAGGAAATCTAGTTTAAATAAAATCATCGTACCACAGAAGTGGAATGAGAATTTGGGCTTAGCCATTAGGGAAGCTAGGAAGGATTTTTGGGGAGATAGAAAGAATTGTCTGACAGACAGTATAGATTAAAAAAAAAAAAAAAAAAGGAAAAGAGGGGGAGGGGGGAAAAGGAAAAACAGCGATAATGAACTGAGATATCAACTAAAGATCACCAAGGTGGTGGCCATGGCTGAAAATGCTATTTTCGTATTTTAACTACAACTGTAAATTAGCTTATTGTCGCTGTTTCGGAAAATTTCACGTAAAATGACCGGATAGTTTTTGATTAAATAAATAATCTAGCTGTTGGTGTAAATTACTTCAGTATCTTCGACCATTATAGAATTATAAAAAAGAGCATTACATTATATATTTTAAAATTTTTTTCCTATTTTAGCTTTATCTATAATTATTGTATTTTCTCCTGCCATTTGGAAAATTACTTGTGAAATGTTTTGGTGTTATAAATTTCATCGTTATTGTCATGTTTTACCAATAATCGTAAATTGATCTACAGTCTTCAACAATTCTAAAGGAAATAAAGAAAAAAGTATCAGGTACAAAAAGAAGTCCGAAAGAATTTCTCCAGCGCGATGTGTTATGGGAACTGATGACTAGTTTCGAAGTTATGTAAAAGGTGGAGGGAGAGAGGCGGAGGGGGAGGGAGAGGTGGTAATAGTGATGTAAAAGAGGAATGGAGGGAGAAAGAAGGGGGTAGAATGTGGAGAGGACCCATTTCTCCCTTCATTTCCGCTTGGCTTCGCCACATCTGCAACGACCTTGCGATAGTGCACGAAATCTCGGTTGCACTTTTCAGTCAAGTCGGTACCACCGGAGTCCGTCCTTCCTTCCTTCAGTAGCAGGTGTGTACTGATGAAGGAGTCCGTCCTTCCTTCAGTAGCAGGTGTAACGCAAGTGTATACTGAAGGCCTTGCAATTCCCTTCTGCAGCAGCAGGTGTAGGCTAATGCGCTGGTGTTTAGGGATAAAAGCATCACCCATTTTCCATTTCCAGTCCAAATCATCACAAGTGTTGTCAGTCCAGCCCGAAGGTAGCCAGCAGAGTGTACTGACGAAGGCGATGCGTGCAGGATCGCATAACGGCCTGGATGTCATTTACCTCCTCCCGCCGCCGCCGCCGCCACCTGTTTCGCTATTGTGCGCATTTTAATGGCCGATGGTAAAGTGTTGCCATCAAACTGTATCGCCTTTTTTTAGGCAGTCTATGACGAAGTTGGGCAAGCCGCGGAAGTTGAGTGTCATGTCATGCTATGTCACATTGGTTGATGTATTTCAGTTCCGCCGATTTAATTACGTCAGTTTGATTGCGAACGTTTTGACGTATAGTTCAAAATGGGGAAGGTAATCAATGTTATTTCTTTATAAGAAGAGTTTTTTTCCCTATGTTGACCTTAATTGAATGCATTTATTTAGTTTTGAGGGAAATTGTTTAAACGTTAATGCAGCTTTTTGGTTCTCAACAGTCAGAGACCGGACTTCACTCATGTGGTAAGGATACGAGGCTTCAGTCCTGTGGAAGGGAAACGATTCTTAGACCACTTTCTGAAAAAATCCATTTTATGTTGATCTTAGCATTTAGTTATGTACCTAGTGGTTAGCTGACTGTGTTGGGTTGCAGGTAGAGTGGGAAAAAGACACGGAGACAGCAACCATATCCCAAAAAAACTTGATGAGAACCGGAAGGTTAACACCCTTTGAAACCACAAACCCACAACAGGAGAAAAGAAACACACGCACACACAAAAAAAAAAAAATATATATATATATATATATATATATATATATATATATATATATATATATATATATATATACTAGCTGACCAACCTGGCACTGCCCGGGAGAACTCTGAATGATAACCAGTAAACTCTCTCTCTCTCTCTCTCTCTCTCTCTCTCTCTCTCTCTCTCTCTTCCTTTCCGTTTCCTCTTAAAAATAGTTGTTTCAATTACATTGCCCAGCATTTTTGACATTTTATATTTCACCCCTTCTCATCCCCCTTTCCTATCAGGGCTGAACTTGGACTTAAAGGGCATCGGGAGTGTCACCATTCATTTCATCAACCTCGAAAACTATGGATTAGACACTGGTATATGTCATTTCTGACATTTCATTTTTCACCCCTTCTAACCCCCCCCCCTTCTTATCAGGGCTGAACTTGGACTTAAAGGGCATCAGGAGTGTCACTACTCATCTCAGCGACCTCAAAAACTATGGATTAGACACTTATATCTGTCGTTGTCAGTTATTTTTACATATCATCTCAGCGACCTCAAAAACTATGGATTAGACACTTATATCTGTCGTTATTGGTTATTTTTACATATCATTCCCTTCCCACCCCCACCCTCTTTGGTACCAGTGATGCCTTACCACCACACAGTATTCTTTCCCATATAGTAAGTCATATGTATACCAAATTTGGTTGAAATTGCTCAGTATGCTGGAACATACACACATACATACATTCATCCATACATCCATTTTTTATATATACTAGCTAAACAACCTGGCACTGCCTGGGAAAACTCTGACTTACAACTGATAAACTCTCTCTCTCTCTCTCTCTCTCTCTCTCTCTCTCTCTCTCTCTCTCTCTCTCTCTCTCTCTCTCTCTCTCCTGTTAAGATAGGTGCTTCAATTACATTGCCCAGTATTTTTGACATTTTATATTTCACCCCTCCTCACCCCCACTTCCTATCGGGGCTGAACTTAAAGGGCATTGGGAGTGTCACTATTCATCTCAGCGACCTCGAAAACTATGTTATTTTCGGTTATTTTTACATGTCACCCGTTTCCCACACCAACCCCCCCTTTCGTGCCAGTGATGTCTTACCCCCACAGTGCTCTTTTCGAGATAGTAAGTGGTTGAAATTACCCAATGCGTTTCAGAGTGTATGTGGAACACACACACATGCATACATATATAAATACATACATACATCCATTTTTATATGTTTAACAGATACATATATTTGTGTGTGCGTGTTTGTCATACGTGTGAATTTAATTTGTGTTCCTTTCTACATGCAGAAGATTTTAATAGAATTTTCATATCACTATAAATGCTTATTTTGTTTATACAGCAAATTTATTTTTTGCAGCCCAGTTTTTGTACCATTACCGTGATTTGCCTGGATACAAAGAACAAAGCGTCATTGCAGGTGCGGGGAAAAGTGGAATTACATTATTATATTATATAGCAATAATGGCATAATTGGGTTAGCATGATTACATCATCACCAACACAGATATCATCACTGCAGACAGCGCGGCGTGTGTGTATCTGGAGGGCGGTCGGGGCCAATAGTTAATTGCATAGCAGCTTAATTAAAGGTCTGGACTGATTCCGATCTGTTCATCGTCCGTTTAAATGCAATTATTTCCGGTAATGGCCGTGTGCTTCACGCGGATTCTCCTGCCTGCCTGTGTCGTGTTATCTGCAGGGATTTTTTATGTATATATTAACCCCGTGCATCATTTTCATCACGTTGCGGAAGTTGGAAGCATATGACGTAGCATTCATAGTGGTTTTGGGTGTATAGCATTATCCGGCCGTGCATTTCAGCTCATTGTCGTTTTAATAAAGGTTAAAATGGAGAGCGGAATTTATGGCTAGCGTGTTTCATTCAACTGAAAATCACCAGATTCAGGAAAAGCAGAAGCAGAAAGAGAAGCCCAAAGCTTGACAGTAGAAGAAACTGCCTTGAATAGCGTGTTTCATTCAACTGAAAATCACCAGATTCAGGAAAAGCAGAAACAGAAAGAGAAGCCCAAAGCTTGACAGTAGAAGAAACTGCCTTGAATAGCGTGTTTCATTCAACTGAAAATCACCAGATACAGGAAAAGCAGAAGCAGGAAGAGAAGCCCAGGGCTTGACAGTAGAAGAAACTGCCTTGATGGATGTCATCTGATGATTTCTGGCCTCTACAGATTGAGTGCGAGAAAAGTGGCATAGTGGGTGTTACGAGGCTGACCGACAGAGGGACTCTATTCTTAAGCTGAACAGAGCAGTGGTTAAAATTGTCTTGTCCATAGTGGAGGGATGGAAAAGTAAAATAAAGCTGAAAGAGCGCCATTAATCGAGAAATTTTATTGGCAAAGGACCAGAAGTTTTTTAGTAATTTTTAAAAAACTTAACCGTCGGAACTTCTCCCTGAATTGGGGATTCACCCACAGGACCCTACTTAACCCTCGTCGAAAGGGGGAATTAAACTAACCTTACTTTCCGAAACCTAGGGGTCAACACAGGTCAGATTCGAATAAAACTCAAATTTCAACTGAGCTGTCTTGTAAAGTAATTCCAATATTTTTCAGCGAGGACAGAATCGAGGTAACAGATTTTCCTCCAGACTGAGAAAACTTTTGAATCTCTCTCTCTCTCTCTCTCTCTCTCTCTCTCTCTCTCTCTCTCTCTCTCTCTCTCTCTCAGATGGCTCAGGAACCGCATTGGTCAAGTGAAGGGTCAGGAGAGCTTATAACGGTCAAGGTGACCTGTGCCTTTATCATCTCACACAAACAACAAAGGCATTTTGTCTACATTCACTAAGAACTAATCATCCCTAGAAACAACTTTCAGAATTGGCTGTCATTATGAACATGCATTAGAACTGTGACTCCGACTTTTTTATGTACACATATTTCATTGGGGGTCACTTCTTGAATTTTCGTGTATGCCTGTTTTGACGTTTAAGAATCCCTTTTTTTTCTCATTTTAACTAGGCATTTTAATTTTCAGGGGCCATGTATTGCATCAGTGCACTGCATATGCCACCAGTTTGCAACCTCCTCTCTTAGTGGCCTTACAGATTCATTGTTGATTGGGTGAACTTCTGATAACCAGCCACTTTTTACAACTGTCATGAACGCAGCTGTCTGAAAGAAGTGGTTAGTTGTCTTTGGACCCCCAGAAGTAAAATCAAAAGCTATTAAAGAATAATTTTCTCCAGCGTGATTGTATAGAAATCGAGACTTGCCAATATTTTATTTGATGTATTATTTAAATAAGTAGATTAGGTCGCTAAGGAGAACATGCCTGGCTGTTACATAATATCCAGAACCAAAAATATGAACAATTCCATGGAACCTCTCTTCGTTTCAACAGTGTATTACGATCCCAGCAGTTAAACTGCTCAAACTAATTTTTCAACATAAAAAATCCAAATGAAATCGAATTGATTTATTTTTTCACCCTTCTGTGAAAAGAAGCACCAAAATGTTGCATGATTTTATCAATACTCGAGCCTCCAAATTTTCGGCAGCAGTTCATGAAATGTTTATCCGTCCGTAATGGAAATAAGAGAGAATTTTTTAAAACGAAAACCCACGTCTGGATGATATTGGCTGTTAAAGTTGTCTATTTAATATTTATATAAACTCGACAATAAAACAGAGGAATAGACCACAAGTAAACAAAGGCTTTGTTTATTTTTCTAACCATAATCTCGTTTGTATAAAGAAGCAGATTGAATTTTTCATGACTGTTTACGATTACTGTATACCTGCAGCTGGTAACCCGGGCTGAACGTCAGGAAGTTTATGTAAAAGTATTGTTAATCCCTCTCAGACACTAATTCGCGCCTGAGATCTGATATTACACAACAATATAGATGTATCAAGCCTCAAATGATATAAAAGTACATTGGATCCACAGTAGAACAATTCCAGTACTATGTTTCCTAGTACACGCGCCTTTGTCTAATGAGAAGTAGTTTATCATTATACCCATATCCACATAATTCTGAAGTAGGTCACAGAATTCAGCAAAAGAATTTCACAGTCCAGTTGACCTTTACCTGGAATGGGAAAGTTGTTGCAGGTATATGAATTAAGTAATGAAAATATAACCACCCAGAAATGATAAATCTCGGTATAATGATGATAGCAATTAACCATGTTTCTTTGTTAGTTTCTTGATGTGAAGTGTTCAATGCTGAAGAAACTGAGTACCTTAAAATATAGTTTTTACCTATCTCACCTTTAGATTTCCTTCTTCTCTTTCTTGGCTACTAAAATTCATTTCCTTCCCCTTCCTCTCTCTGTCTCCTTATGTAATGTACTTTCTTTCACAGTTCGACTGTGTGCTTATAATCTTATGGCTTAATCATTCCAGATGAACTTTGGTAGGGTGCTGACGTTTCTTATCGCAAAAAAAAAAAAGTTCTTTCGTTGTTATAATGATATGCAAGTTGTCAGTCATAAAGACTAGAACGAGTAATTAATACATCACTAAATCAGCATATCTCAAGAATGAAATAAAACCACAAGACTGGAAGTTAGCATTGTAATTGTATTAAACAACTCCTGTCGATAGATGGCAGTGGTGTGAGGTCAAATGCTCCGTAAACTTAACTGCGAGGCATCTCTATCCTCTCTCTCTCTCTCTCTCTCTCTCTCTCTCTCTCTCTCTCTTACTGACTTGGTTTATGTTCGTAATCTATGTGGTTTCCCATCTTCCGAACACCAGGTACTATCATACATGCAAGGATTTGCCCCCGAACTAATCGATATTGTCAACTGTTGATAAGTACAGTTGGTTGCACGTTCCTCGTCAACATTAAGTTGAATATCAACTGGCCGCTAATCCAGTTTGTTCCTTAATATTTTCCAACTTTCTGTGCTTTATTTTGTATGTCATACTTTAATACATAAGTGTATCTCATGGAAATCGCCTGTCAAGCAGAACACATGACAGTTTGACAGGTAAACAAACAAATGAAAAGTTGATAACATTGAGTTGCCAGTTACCCACAAAGTAATCCCTTTTCAGCGCCCAGGGCACCGTTCATTCTCAAGGAGAACATGTTTTTATTGACTTTCAGTTGGTTTAATCTCCAAAAGATGTGACATTTAAATAATTTGTTGTAGTATTTCCGAACATTTTGGACTAATTAATTCTCTGTCATGTATAAACTGATAGAATTCTGTGGATATTGCTGGTGTGATGATAAATGAGAGATCATACTCGCCCGCATTCTTTCGTGATATTCCTCCGCCTCCATGACTAATTTCCTCATTAATTCTAACGCCGCTCTTCGTGTCTGTCATCAGTGTTTTGTTAATATTATCTTTAAGGATTGTTACCAATACACATTGCTACTCATTTTCAGGAGAAACAGTAAAATTGGAGGATGCATTCCTAAAAGTATACATTAATCACAGAATATAGGATGGCTCAGAATAATGATTAGACTAGCTGATTGCATGCTTATTTTATGAGTAGTGTGCACTTTTCGAAACTTGTAAATGAAAGCGTCTGAAATGATTATGAAAATAGCTCTGTAGAAATTAATTGGAACTACTTTACTCTTTGGGTGTACACCGTCTGTGGCGGTGGCCAGTTTTGCAAGCTGTACGATAATTATCGGTTGACACTCTTGAATATAAACGAAAAATCGAGATAGTTTCCAAATTTATAAAATTATCCATTACTTATGTAGCATTTAGAGTGCTTTTATTTTTAAAATACCGGTGAACGAGGGCGGATATCAGAAAGTAAACACACATTCCGAGAGTTTTGGCGATGCCGTACGATGTTTCCGCCCGGAGCCAACACTGGCTGTGTTGCCTCTAGACCTCGGGAAAGTGGAAGTGGTAATGGTGAGGGTTAGATATACGGTCAACATGGCGAAGAAAGTGTGAAAAAGTGAGGGCATATTTGATCGTAAATGGACGAATATGGTGAGGGGAAGTGCAATGAAGTGAAGTGCATTAGTTGTAAGAGGGAATAGTACAAAAGAAAGCGAAAAGGAAAGATGGGGAACTGCTTTAGCAGCAGTAATCGAAGTGGGAAAAAGGACCCAACTATTACTGACAGTCGGAGTATCGCCTCTCCAAATAATCTGTTTACCGAACAGGTACGTTGCCCTGGAGCCATTGTCCAAAATGCTAGTTTGAGTTTATCGACAGCCACAAAATTAACAGGGTTAATTTGTTGCAGGTGGATGGTAATTAGTGTTTATATGTTCACATTTCGTTCAGTTGTGTTTGTAGTGACCCGCAGTCCCCGCCCAGGCAGGAAAGTGAATGTAGGCATAGCCTTGTCTGGGCAACTTGGGGCCTCGGCACTTACCCTAGTCCAGATTAAGCCCCAAAAAAACAACTTTTTATTTAATTTGTACGTATTATGGGTTCTTCATCTGACAGCTACAGACTCTTTCCCGTATGGATAACCTGAAAGAACTTCTGGTCTACGAAAGCTGTCAACCAAGAGTTGTTGTTCTTGCTTTTGCCTTGTTTTCACTATCCTCAGCTAATGCCCCTAAACGGGGTAGTCATAGTACAGGCCTATTTCAGATTTATGGCAGCTTTGAAAGGTGAGCCAGTCTAGGCAGAATTACCGGAAGATATTGAGAAAGCTTTATATACGAAAGCTTATACGATGGTGTACCCCAGGCTCTCGTCAAAGGTTCTGTATGATTATGTTGATAGGCCTGATTAGCATATTTGGGCCTCGTAAGAGATGGCCACACACAAGCTGGGTCACAGGCCGTGTTTTGGCAGTGTTATGAAGAGGTTGAAGGCCTGCTTCATTTTTGTTTACATTTTTTATTATCGCCATCGTTATATGCTAAGGGTAAACCAGTTGATATGGAAGCATGACAGATCTTACAGAAGACAGCCTCTACACAGGCGAGTCTTTCTCTGTACAGTGCTCTAAACTCTTACTAATGTCAAAGTGAATTTCAATATATAGGCGTAGCCTACCTCTGTATTTGTTTATAGTTGTGTGAAATGGGAATTGGACAAACTAAAAAGGTCCTTGCATCCCCAGTGATTCCCAGGCTATTTGGCAATGTGATATTTGAATTCGAAACCAACGCTGAATTTAATATAAGATGTGGCCAAATGATGGTCATTTTAACCTAGCATTTTTTTATTTTTCATAGGAAAGATAAGAGCCAAATTAATAATAGGTTAAGTACTTTCACAAAACATATGAATGTTGTATCATTTGTTTAAGTCCATTGTGTGAAGTAGAACTGCAGAATGGTTGTGCTTGTTAGGCTAGGCCAATTCTGTGGGTTGGCGACATAGGCCATTTCAGCGGGAATGCATCCGAGCGCATCTTATCATAGGGCACTGTGCCTGACCTGGGTGGATGTTCTTCACCTCCCTGGACCCCCCCCCCCAATGTGATATTGTGCATAGAAGTGTGTATCTTTACGACATCTGCTATTCTAGAATGCCTATGGGAGTTTTTTGCTTTATTGTTGCATAATAAGTTCAGTATACTGTGCTTGTTTTCCGTCAGTTAAAACTAAAGTTCATCTATCCTTGGGTCAGGCTCGTCTTCCATTCCACTACTACTAACAGGTGATGGTAGATTGAAAGGCCAAACTGTGTCATCAAGCTTTTGAAGCTAAGCAGTCAGCTGGGGATGTCCCTCTCCCAGATACTTGTCATCCTGGGCCTATTCTTACAAAATTTGCATTTCTCTCTAAGGATAGTAAAAAAATTCTGGATAATCTTGATAGCTGGGGTAGAGAAAATCCTAACAGTTTCTTCCCTTTGTTTTTAAAAAAAAAGTTTCTAGTGTGTTGTCCCCCAAAATTAGTAGATTCTATTGATTTTTATGTCAACATAGTTCCTTTGCGGACAAGCACAAGCTCAGTAATACAGGGCCTTTTCCAAAGAGTGGCATATCTGCAGACTGCAGTAACTACAGGCTGATCTTTATTCTCCTTTTCCAAAGAGTGGCATATCTGCAGACTGCAGTAACTACAGGCCAATCTCTATTCTCCCTTTGCTCTCCAAAGTTGCTGGAAAACTTATTTTTAAGCCACTTTATAAGTATGTGGAATCTGAAAGATTGTTAGCTGATAATCAGTCTGCATACAGGAAGCAGTTAGGTACCTGCAGTGCTCTTTTAGACTTGACATGTCATTTGCAAGGGAACTTAGATAAGGGTTTTGAGTACAGAGTAATTCAAATAGATTGTAGCGCTGCTTTCAGTGTAGTAAATCACAAGGCACTTATTTATAAAGTTCAGAATCTTGGACTGGTTGGATATGTTTTAGGATTATTTTAAGCTTTCCTTACAGCTAGGTAGCAGTGAATTTCTGTGGACGAGATCTCTAGTGAACCAAGACCTATTGTGTCTGGAGTTCCACAGGGCAGTGTCATTGGTCCACTGTTATTTTTAGTATATACAAGTTAAATGGTTGTTGACCTGGAAAACAAGATTGTTCATTATGCCAATGATGCAACACTTGTGGGTGTAGTAAAGTCTCCACTTATGAGAAACAAAGCTGCCCTCAGCCTTAATCAGGACATGGACCGGACCAGGGAATGGTGTAGTTGATGGTGTATGAGGCTGAACTCCAGTAAAACGAAGACACTAGCGATTAACAGATCCTGTACAGATTTCCCACCCCATCCTCCCCTTCAGGTGGATGGAACTTTTCTAAATGAGTCTGAAGCTTTAACTATTGTAGGTGTAACTTTTGACGCACATCTAACTTTTTAGAAGCATCTAATGAAAGTTTCAGCAAATGCCGCATAAATGTTAGGTATTGTTCGTAAGGCCTCATATATTTATAACCGATAAAATCAGTGCCACATGTTTTAGGTCATTTGTACTTCCTTTACCAGAATACTGTTCTCCATTGTGGATGTCTGCTTCTGCCAGAGATTTATCTCTTAGATAGAGTTGTTCGTGGTGTTAGGTTTGCTTCCTAATGGTAGCAGTTATGACTTGCACCATCAACAGATGGTCTTGTTTGGCACTTTTTCATAAGTTGTATTTCAATAGAGATCTTTCACATTCACAGTTGATCCCTAATCCCCTCTATCTGCTGAGAGAAACCAGATTCTCTGAACAGCAGCACCAATAGCCTATGTAGTAAATGTACCTCGCTGTCGAATTTCTTAGTTCTAGAGGTCCTTTATTCCTCACACTGTTGGACTGCAGAACAGCCTCCCAGAGGATGTTGTGCCATTGGAACTTGAGAAGTTCAAATGAAGATGAAATGCATTACTACCCTAATACTATTCTCCTTGCATTTTAATACATTTCTATCTATTTATTAATTTAATTTTTCTTTTTTAACAACTCAAATTTCTTTCTGTATTTCCCTTTACTTCCTCTTCTTCCTAATGAACACCATATTCTTTGGATGCTTGAATTTCAAGTCAGTGGTCCCTCCGTGCTTATTCCATATGAATAGGATTCATCTACCGAATGATAATAATAGTAACAATTAATAATAAAAAATTATAATGATAATAATAATAATAATAATATTCTAAATTGCCCAGGTATTTTCTGCCTCCTCCCAGTTTTCATGACTGTGTTGACTTTGTGTAAGATGTATTGATGGAGGTTTAGTGTTATATTTTAGATTACAGGAGATGTAAAGTGGCTGTTATACATTTAAAAGTAAGGTCATCCCTTCCATCAATAAATGCTTTTCCCTGTGAACAAACTGTCATTAAAAGAGTCAACTACTTTACTGGGATTGGGCATGGGACAAGAAATGTGGATAAAAGTTTACTTGTTGCATGTAATTGAGTCCATCATGGAAATTTGGTTTTCCAGTAGTTTACATGTAATTTGGATCATTTTTACCTTCATTTTTGTGGGAACCCATAACATGTTCTTCTGTAACAGCATTGGGGTCTCCCATTGACAAATCTACATTCCCTAAACTAACCTATGGTGTTGGATCCTAAGGGTGTATACACACGGTCAAACAGTGTTCGTCAGACAAACACTGTTACCAGGTAACAGTAGGAAAAGTAAAGGTGTGCTGTTGATGCCAGAAGCAATCACCACGGACTAACAGAATCAGTCTGTTGCAAAGAAAAAAATTTTGAAGACCACAACACTAATGTTCGGGTCAGAGTTAAAACACTGCATCTTGACCAATGGCATCTGTTCTGAACTTTGTCAGCCTAACTTTGACCAATGAACGGAGTAGAAACTGTGGTATACATCAGTATCTGGTAGCACTGTTTGTTGCCAGGTCAGTTCTCAAATGTGCGCTTATGACGTCGCCACTACATAGTACAATATGGTAACAGTGTTTGTCCGATGAACACTGCTTGACCATGTGTATGCACCCTAATTGGTTGGCCTGGACTCACAACCCCCCCGACCCCCAACCTAACCTGACCTAGGGTGCTTTTTTATGTATGTTTATATATGTATATGTATGTGTTTATCTATGGCCATTTATGTCCGAAATAAAGATTTTGAATTTGAATTTGAAATTAAGTCAGAGTAATATATTATGGTACATCATAGGCTAACCAAATCAGCTATGACACTGAGTCCTTACGAGGCTGGATAAAAAAAAAAGGTCTGATGCGACATAAAGCACTAAGTATTTTATGCTAGTGATACATGCAGAGATACAGCCTCTTTCAACATCTTGGAATACACAAGTAACCATACCAGTATTTGCCCCAATTCCAGATAGAAATTGATATTTGTAGGGTGGGTGTGGGATGAGTTAACAAAGCTTTTCTGACAAAAATTACTGTTATCATTCAGAACATTTGAAAAGTTATTGAAAAACGTATATTTCAGTGTTGATTGCGTTATCAGTTAGTTATATAATTTCAATGGGATGTGTTAAATTGTATAAATAGCAAGGAATTCCTCTTTTTATGCTACATTAGCTAAAACAAAAATGAAATTACCTGATTTTCAGTAGCATCATCATCTTGAACGAACACATTTTTACTTGCATCATGAAGTATATTATTTCTGGCTGGGAAAACAATCAATCTTTGAAAGCATATACTGTAGTGGTTAATGGTGAAACAAATCAAACACCAATAAAAGAATCAAGATTCAACAAATTCGAGGACTGAAATTCTATGATGGTAGTGCTGCCTAGTAGACACAGTAAAAGGAATCCTGATTGATTTAATAACAAAGATGTTTGACAGTGCATTCATCTTTGGCAAATGTTTAATGAGAATATGGTGAAATGGAAATGGTTTGAGAATGTCTTTTGCACAACCCCATGGAGAATACAATTGTACATAACTGTCAGTTGGGCTTCTGAGGTCACTGGGGAGTTAGAATACCCAGATCTACTTGATTGAGGATCATGAGAAGGTATCTTTATGGTAAATAGAGCTCAGAACCACAACAGAACAACCTTGCCCCTTATTTAACAAACAGTTTGTGTAATCCTACAAATATCTGTGTCACTGTACATTAAAAAATGGGTTTTACATAAAAGATAAGGTGTTGCAATTACCGAGGTAGTAATGAAACCCATAACAGAAATGCTATAAGTGCCATAATATTTTAGCAGCAGTGTAAAAACATAGATAGGGTGTGCCCTATTTTCCATTTAGGACTAAGTTTAGTAAAAATAATAGTACTGTAATGATAAAACTGAAAGCAGTGGATTATGCATTCTCAATCAGCAGTTCTGCTCTGTAACCATTAACAAGTCTTACAAGCTTCACATTGATAAAACTGGAAGCAGTGGATTATGCATTCTCAATCAGCAGTTCTGCTCTTTAACCATTAACAAGTCTTCCATCACAAACTTCACATCCTTGTCAAACTTATGCCTGCGCAGAGGTGGTTCCCAAGAGCATAATGTTGACTACCGTACTTTGAAAGAGCACTGCCAGACACAGGGGAGAACACAGTGATGCTCTTGAGCAACAGGTAGGGAATCACTTCTATACTTGAACCTTAACTTTCACTTGCAACATCCACCACGTGGTGGTGAATGAATAAAATGAATAACTAGAGTAATGGATTCATTTGGGGAAATAAGGTAAATTTCCATCAGCTTCCTCTCTGGGCCTATATATTCCAGGAAATTCTCATATGAACATGAAGAATGGAAGAATCCAGCAGTGTTTTATGAATTGCCACCAACATACTGTATAGCTTACCATTTGCCCGTGAATCCAGGAGGTTCATTCACTAATGCAAGTTCCCTATCTCCTAGCTAGCTTGGTGAAATTTAAGGGACCAAGTTCCATTAAAAAAAAAAATGATCAAGGGATCTTTTAGAAAACAAGTTCATGCACTTGTGGAGTTCTGTATCTGTCACCTGATTTGACTAGATTTTAGGGACCGTCCCCCCAATATGAAAATTGTGTAGACTTGGCATAGTGATGGTAACAGATTCCACCAACTAAGTCTGTGATCTTGACAAATTTTCTACGACCCATTGGTTTGATATAAATTTGACTCTCCATCCTAAATAAGAAGCATAAGTAACATTGTATGTAAGAGTTTGCAATTTTTCAGTTAGATACGCATGTGAAGTAAGCCTGTAAAGGCAGTTAACATACAAAAAAAAAGTGTCTGAATAAAGTAGCTACAGAAATTAAAAACCTTTTAGGCTATAGGACTGTTTATCAAATATAGAAAACTAATGCATGGTGCAGTAAAATAGAATTGCAGTACAACCCTTAAGTTTAATATGCTACTGCAGGGAAGACTGCCACCATAATATGAGCAGAAAAGAATAATTTCTGGTAGTGGGCAGGTTGATAATGAGGTACCCTAACAGAATGCAGATACTAATGATCAGCTAAGCAAGTAGCCTAGCATGTACATCCATTTTTATTTTTATTCTATTTATATTCTTTCTTAATCAGATTTCTGAAGGTGGTAGTGTCGATCTAAGTACTAACAGTTATTGCTTTCCTCCAGGTAAATACTGAAAAAAAGCAATGCATTTTGCAGTTGTTCTCTTGATTGGTTGCTTCTGCTCCTATATATGTCAAAATTTCTGGCACTGTAGCTTTGTTCATGTGCCTATCCAAGTTTATTACAGTCTAGCATTACATTATGGGCTTTAAATGTTCTTTGTACTTTGGCCAAATTTCTGATATTTTAGCCTTGCATTCCATAGTACCATATGCAGCGTATACATTGTAAACATCACCGTTCAATTGATACATACATCTTGTCATTCTCTATTGCCCCTTATCTGTGTTGAAGACGTAAAAGATGGTGTTTCATATCCATGGTCTCTAGTTTCAGTTTCTCCACTTAAGTACAGTAATTCTTAACATTGAGTTCTTCGAGCCAAGTGTTATTTCATTTGTTTATTATATGCTATAGTTTTCCTCTCCATCTGAGGCATTCATTATCTTAATCTTTTGGGTCTGTCCTTTCATCAACAAATTTTTATTTTGTATTTTTTACCCTTATCTTGCTTCATCAGCTTTTACCCTTTTAGTACAATCAAATGGAAATGGAATAATCACTATTTGTCTGTGGTAGATAGACTTCAAATGGTTGTTACTCTTACTTCTTCCTAATGAACACCATATTCTTTTGAAGATTAAATTTCAAGCCAAGGCCCCCTGTCGGCTTGTTCCATATGAATTGGTTTCATCTACTGAATAATAATAATACTGTTATACTGATGTACCCGTACTTTCATAAATGACAAGTAAAAGAGTGGTCAAGACAACAAATAGGCTACTGATGCTAGGGACAGTAGTACAGTAGTGTCTTAACTCCATGTAGTATATACATTTCCACCTACTTACAATAGCCTAGGTGCCTTGGGTTTATTGTCTATAGATTTGTATTCTTGATAGTCTTCAACTATTAATAAACTGGAATGTTTTACACAATTAAATGCAATTACTGTATTCTTATATCAGTGAGTTAAAGTAAAATACCAGTACATTATATTGTATATTAGTATTTGTTAGTTCAGTTTAAGAGGCAGATGTTAATCCTTTGAGCACACTCGTTTACATTTGTTTAGTGCTGTACATTTAAGTCTATCACTTTCTTTTGATTTTGCTTGTAGCAGGTGTGTTCATTGATTTTGCTTGTAGCAGGTGTGTTCAGCCTTTGGTAATCATGTCCAGTTGAATGGAAATCCCATTTTGATGATTGTTTGACTCCAAATGTGGACTCCCTGATTGGTTGGTGATGTTAATTGGGTAGTTTTTTTCTTGGTGACTTATTTGAGTGCCCTGTTAATGTGGGCTGGTTTGGTGTTACAGTATTATTACAGATCACTCAGCAGTATGTTATTTGGTGTAATGTGCCAGTCAGTTTTAAATTAAAAGTACTGCCTAGTACACCCAGTCTGTTGATTTTCCTGGTCTGATGAAGCTTGAGACAGTGTCATAGCCTGGAACTTTGGGAATTCCTTGGCCTTTTAATACTCTGTCCCAGGTGCTTAGGTGAACATATTAATTTGCAGTTCTTTCCAGTCCCAGTTAGGCCTACAATGCATGCTAGAGTTCAACATAGGGTTTTTATTTTCAAGGCAATTGAAACAGCCTACACAACATCAGTATAAATTGTCTGTATTGTATGAGCATCATTAGGCTAGGTGACCTTTGGGCTACAGGGAAATTATGACGTTGGTGTCACCTTCTTTATGCGTATGGTGGGGTAAGGATGGTCTGATTTGGAGCACGGGTTCTTTGGAATTAGCTGGTCTGCTGCTATAGTGGTTAGTGTCACAGCATGCCACTCAGATATCGTGGGTTCATATCTTCCCCAGGGCGATGAAAAATCACTGGCTCCGTATCATGATCAATTACTACTGCAGTGTGGGGTCTGCCATGGGAGGTTGAAACCAACATTCTTTAGAAGCTTGAAATTTTCAAGTCAGTGGCCCCTGTGTGCTTATTGCTTGTGAATAGGTTTCATCTACTGAAATAGTAATAATAATATTAATTAGCTGTTTTTACATGCTGTATGTTGTTGTCCTGGAAGCAACTTTAGTGATTTTCTATGACAATCCCGGTCAGTAACTACACATCTGTGTGTTTTGTACAATTAACTTGCACCAAATGTTTTCACCCAAAGTTTGAAGCATTTAAACCTTACCGAAGCATTTTACACAGGTGTTGGGGGGGATGAATGGAGATTTGATGTGCATAGCCATGGAAGGTCTTGGCTGTATTGAATTTCAGCATTTGACAAATTGCTCCTGAAGAATTACTTTGGTTGCAACATGAATCATTGCTGTATCTTCAAAAAACTCTTTAAAGCATTACTGTGCATTGATGCAGATTTCCATCTGACATTGCTGCTGGATGAGCGTGATTTTCTTGACCAAAGAACTACCCTACTCAAATTTCCATCCACTGTTTGGCATTCAGTGTTCAGGCTGAAAAAAGTTCTAAGTCATTCTTTAGAGAAACATAATACCATTGTCTGTGTGGTACTGTCAGAAACTTTGAGTTCAGGGGTCTATAACATTTCACATTATGATACTCTGTACTACTGTCTTAAAATTTGGAACTACAGTATTCCTGGCCTATTCTCTTGATGTATTGCACATCCTTTACTGCATCAGAACCTGATGTTTTTCATCAAATATTTTTCCAGTTGCACCATTGCTCTGATAAGAAATGGAACATCATAAGTTGATTGTGGTGATGTCTATTTATCTTTCATGCTGTCCATACCCTTGCTAGACTTCTTCCAAAACCTTGGCTATTCTTGGCAGTCTAGGCAGGCTGTTATCAAAGATTAGTCACTTTTCATGAGCTTGGCTATTTTGAGTGAAATAGTACAACTTTATGATCGTCTGTAATATGAGTTTAAATTTCCTTTTCTCAAGTTTAATACATCTGGACAAATGTACAGTGCATATTGGTATACTCTGTATTGTAGAAGTAGCATAGGCTTTATGTACTGCATTTGCTAAAATCTAATTATTGTTCACAAATAATTAATGTGTGGTGAGATCGGTGTCCAGAGGCCAGAAAAAGCAATTTGAGATAGCAGAGGTTGGTATGATTTGGACAGTTGATGTCAAGGTATAAGGAACAGTTGACCAGAAAGGCAAGTAGATATGAAAGCAGCATGACAAAGACCTCTAGAAAGGCCCAGGAAATCATGACAAAAACAGGCAGATGATGAAGACCTAGAAGACAGTGACCATATGAGAATATAGAATCTGTGAAGCATTATTTAGATTTTTAACTTTAACATCATACATCCACCTGGTGTTTTATCAGATGATTTTCAGATTTAGTGATTATTTTGATGGTTTTATTTCTGTAGACAGCTAATAAGGGATATTAAGAAGAGATTGCAGAGATATTTATTTATGAAGTTACATTCATAACAATCAGTAGTTGTTATGGGGACAGGTTTACGTACCCGTAGAGCTAATAGGGAGCATATTGTGATAACCATGTTAGCTGCTGTACTGTTTTAGGATGATTTTTCTGATGTTAGATTTTATTGTTTCAGGTCCCGGCGCAACCATTGACAGGACCTACTATAAGTGATCCAAGTGGTGCCACCAGGGGAACACAAGACACTCATGCCCTCGGAGGGCGGCCAATGAATGGCCTCAATCCAACTTTGCCGTCAGTACCAGACCCTGAGGGAAGTGCAGCAGCATTATCCAAAGTGTTTGTAGCGTTATATGACTATGATGCGCGCACAGACGAAGATTTATCTTTTAAGAAAGGTGAACATTTGGAAATTCTGAATGATACCCAGGGTGATTGGTGGTTTGCAAGGTCCAAAGCTACAAAGCAAGAAGGATATATTCCCTCAAATTATGTGGCCAAACTTAAAAGTATAGAAGCTGAACCGTAAGTGTAAAATGTTTTGTTGTGTTTAAATTATTTGAGAGATGTGGGAATTTAAGTGTTGTGAAGTTTTTTAAATTCCAACATCTTAAGTTGTACAAATTTTATGTTGTCAAGATTATCTTGTAGATCTGTCAGTAATGGATAGAAATTTTAAAAGTATTTCTACATCTGGATTTGGGTATAAGTAATTGTAGTGTTGTGTTTTGAATATTTGTTAAAAGTTAGTTAATCATACAAAGGTGTTTTTATGTATTCTTTCTGGTTGCAGATCTTATTCAGCGAGAATAGAAATTCTATTTTTCTATAATAATATGTAAATACAGGATGTTTTATATATTTCTTTTACCAACAGTAAATTCAGTATATTTGGAGCTACAGTGTTCATTCTGAATATATTTTGCGAGAATAATAATCGTCTGCAACATATTTAACGTGAATAAGTATTGTGCGTCTAGTTTGTTATTTTATTTGCAGGGGTAGATTATTAAATTTGTATTAATTTTATATTAGTTGTGTCAGTCTTTTGAGATTTTCTACAGATGTGAGAAGGGACCTTTTTAGCTTCCTTATGTTTAGCATCTCATAAAAGCCTAAGACCAGTTACAGTAATAGTATTGTAGGGTTGAAAATACTTTGTTGATATGTCAGTGAAGGATAATGGATTTTTTAAAAAATATTTCCATATCTAGATTTAGGTACAGTACTATTAATTGCTGTGTTGTATTTTGAATTTTTTTTAAATTAGTTAATTTCTATAGGGTTTAGTATTTTGTACTTTTTCTACTGCAGATCATACTCCGTGAGAATAGAAATACAGGCAGTTCCCTCATGTTATTGGTCGTCTCGGTTATCAGTGATCCGGTTTTTTGGCACTTGTCCAGCGAGGAAAATCGACAGTTTTCGCTACCAATTTCCGCTTATCGGTGCTGATAATCGCTTATTGACACCGACACATACCTAACAGAGGCACCGATAACTGAAAATCGGCTATTTTCGACAACGCCGATCGATAAGTGCCGAAAATCACCAATTTTTTGGTTATCGTTGATTTTTGCTTATCGTCACGCCGTCGGAATGGAATCCCCACCAATAACCGGGGACTGCCTGCTAATGATATTTTTAGGGAAATGTATAGGAAAGGAGGAGTACTGTATGTAATGTAGGATGGTTTAGATAATTCTTATATTAGAGGTAAATTATGTATCTGGAGGTATTTATTCTGGGCAAGTTTTGCAAGAAAATTTTCGTCTGGTAGAAAACGCTAGCTTGAGTAAGTAATTTACTTCTGGCTTGTCATTTTATGTGCAAGGGCAGGATTATTATATAATTTGTCAGTCTTTGGAAATTTTCTAAAGATGTCAGGAAGGACTTTTGTAGCGTTGTGCATGACACCTCATAAAAGCCTAAGACTATAGTATTATTGTAGAGCTTGGATAGGTTACACTGGGAAAGTAGAGCATTTAACGGAGTGTCAAGTTTTCAGACGTGGGCTTGGTTTCGTGCTCTGAAGTTTGCCAGTCTGTATGCTGTAATGAAAGGTATAATAAGGGAGAGCTACGAGAACAAATGAACAAACAGCAATATATTCTGGAAGAGTTAATGAGATTGTAAATAGAGAGGTTAGTTAGGAAACCTCAAGAATGTCAGCTTTTGGTAGCTTAGTATTTACTTGGAGAAAGATTCAATGCTATTAGTACTTACATGCGAAGGTGACCTAATAAGGATGGAATTGGATTAATAAAGCTATGCCGATAAAGATTTGAGTTAGCTGTTAAGCTAGTTTGGCAGAATTTTTTCTGTGGTTTTAGAGTTGTATGGTAAGATGCAGAATGTTGAATGTATAGTAAAGTTTACAGCACTGGGATAATATAGAATATGATTTAGATGTTGTAGGTTTTGTATTTATTTTTTTACTTTGAACTGTAAATAAAGGAGATGGTTGTATGTGATCATTCTTTAGCATTCAGGCAGCACCATGCTGAGTTAGTCTTGTAATCGTACCATTAAAGCTCAATAAGTGCTCTTTTCCACTCAGGTTTTGCCTCATCTCTGTTGATATAGACATGACAACTTTGATATTGCTGTGTACTGTACTACTTTCTCATTTTGCGTATTTCATGAATGTGGTTTATGTAAAGTTTGGCCAGTGGCCAGAAGTATTGTTTTGAACTGATATATAGTAATGTGTTTTTTATCAGTGATAAAAAATGAGGCTGAAGTTGTAGGTGCTGTAATAATATTAGATGTGGGTGGGGAGATTTATTAAAGAAAATAAGCTTTCTGTAGGTGTCAGGTTAACATAGGATTAAATAATACGAGTTAAGTGCTCTATATTTGGAGGGATGCCAAATGTTGCCATTGCCCTGTTTCAGTTGTACTGCATTGAATAGTGATGATGATGAAAAATTTATGTTGGAAAGATTTTTGTTACACAAAGTTTAAGAGTTTTTTCCGTCATTAACTTTTCCTTTTCCCTTTGGATAGGATGCATCTAGGAGATGCTACCATTGTATTTTTCAGCTAGTACATGCTTGGGATGAGTGGCTATCCTCACATCTGTTCCAGACTATGGAAGTCAAATATATGAATCAGCATTTGATTTGACATTTTCTGTTTATAATGAAGGACTAAGAATCTGCACTGGCTCTTCTAAATCATTCCTAAATCAATCATTACAAATGAAGCAGTGGATCCCTTATGCCATCTTCTCTGTAGCTCGATATTATGAGAAGTGCAAAAGTCAAGTGATTCTACCACTAAAAGCCCATCGAACAAGGAGATACTGTCCTCAATAAAAGTTGGTTTGAGTAAGGAGACATGTATTGGAAATACCCATCCCCCACTCTTCTCCCAAAAAAGTTTTGGCAAGTGGCCCTCCCACTAAAAGTTAGTCAGAACAAGGGGACATTTTTGATAAATAACCATCCTCCACTCTGCCCATTACGAACTAATTTTCTTAGTAAAGCTGTTAATATGACTTGGAATTCGTCCACAATTGGAACACTCTCCTCCTAAGCCTGTCTGTACAGTGAATTTGAACATACTGTATGTGTACTGTTTAACCAAAAATTGTGCATATGCTCTTGAACATCATAAACTTCATGACAAACAACACATGAAGGTTTGCAATACAGTCAGTTTCAGGTTATCAACATTTGTAGGATTTGATGCCATACTACTGAATAAAACTAATAGATTACACTACCAAATAACACTTCTGCATTCACAGCAAGACTTTGATGTTATGCCACTACAGGAATTTGTAATTTTTTAGTGAATAGGAATATTGTAGAAGTCTTTTAGAGTAGGCTAAACTTACAGCTTCTTGTGAATAACAAATTAAGTTTTCACACAAGAAGCTGTTTATGTAAAACCAGTGTGAATGTTAAAGTATATTGGATTCATGTCCATGTTGGCGTAAAGGGAAATTATTATATTGATAAAGTAGCTAGTTATTATAATTATTATTCAGAAGGTAAACCCTGTTCATATGGAACAAGCCCACAGGGGCCATTGACTTGAAATTCAAATGTTCAAAGGATATGGTGTCCGTTAGCAAGAAATAAGAGGAGGTAAAGGTAAATACAGAAAGAGGAGATTTCACTCATTAAAAAAGAAACAAATAAACCAAATGAATACAGTAGTTACAAATGTAAGTAAATTATTAAAATACAAGGAGAAATGTATTAAGGTAGTAATGCATTGCATCTTTGCTTGAACTTTTGAAGTTCCAGTAGCGCGACATCCTCAGGGGAGACTGTTCCACAGTTCAACGGTGTTAGGACTGAAGGACCTTTGGAACTGAGAATTTTGACAGTGAGGCATACTTAATGCATATTAGTGCTGCTGTTCAGCAAATCTGGTTGCTCTCAGCAGGAAAAGGGGATCACGGATCGGTTGTGAATGAGAAAGATCTCTGTTAAAATACAACTTATGAAAAATTGACAAGAGACCATCCATCAGTGGTCCAAGTTAGAATTGCTAATGTTAGGAAACAGAAACCACCAAGAACCACTCTTATGTAAAAGAGGTAAATCTCTGGTAGAAGCAGGCATGCACACCAGAGACAAGTATTCTAGTAAAGAAAGGACAGATGACCTAAAACAGGCTGCATTGATTTTATCATTTATAAATATACAAGGGCTTACGTACAATACCTAACTTTCTTGGAGCATTTGCTAACACTTTCATTAGATGTTTCTCACAAGGAAGGTGTGAGTCAAAGTTACACTAAGAATAGTTAAAGCTTCAGACTCATTCAGCAGAGTCCCATCCACCTGAAGGGGAGGATGGGTTGGAAAATCTGTATGAGATCTGCTGAAAAGTAATGTTTTCGCTTTACTAAAGTTCAGCCTCACACCCCAACCCCATTAATTACACCATTCACTAATCCATTTCCATGTCATGATTGAGACTAAGGGCTGCTTCATCTCATACTTGGAGAGTACTACACCCACAAGTGTTGCATCATAGGCGTACCTTCCCCACCCAGCCATCTCTCTCCCAGCTGTCCGGTTCTTACTACCGGCATTCCGTGACGTCATTGCTGACTTTCCGTGGTATGCCGCCTTCTCTGGTGTTTTTTCGCCTTGCCTTCTCACCTGTAGATAGCTGTTTTCTTCCGCCTCAGTTCCTCCATTCAGACTTTAGGGGGTTTCAACTGTGATTAGGTTGAATCTCCTTTAAGCATTGCATAGCCCGCTTGTTTCGTTTTCACTTCCTTTTTCTGAAGATGAATCCATTGACCAGCGCTCTTTAGTTGACTTCTATCTCGGCTCTTGTTAAAACAGGTAAGAAGTTATCACTGATTATGGTAAGATGCTTTATCATCGAAGTAGAGCCTTTGGGAAGTGGATGAACAGTTGATAGAGAAAGTTAGGAAACTGTTCAGTGTTAAATAGCTCTGCACTTAACATGAACAGTGTATTGTACTCACAACTGTGTTTGTAGAGTGAGCCGTTAGGAACCAACCAACCTAGACGATGTGCTGACATGTTGCTGGCTTAATCTAAACAACAGAGACGATTTCGGAAGTCTATCCTTTAATGCTGGTTCTTGGATGCTACTGCATCTATTTATGCATTCATATGTAGATATGTATGTATGTATGTATGTTTATACACATGTAGATACATATAAGAGATAAGGATGATGATAATAGTTATAAGTAGTCCTGAAGAGACAAGTTTCTTGATGATGTATCAGAGTTGTAACTTCTCCTTGATAAACCTACTTCTGAGGCTAATGGGAGGAATGTCTTATTCCTTTTACAACTCAGTTGTAAAGTAACAGAAATAGTTTTGTACAAATCATGTAAAGTAGCCCTGCTCAACCATTAGTAACTGTTTTTGACAGGTAGGCTAAGTGTTTAAGGCCATCACCTAAGATGTCTCGAATCAGGAGATTTGAAAATTCTTAGCACCATCTTTGAAGCCTTCCTTATAGGGTATTTTTTATTTTTGGCACGTAAGTTCCGTGTAGAATTTCCCAAACCACTCTCGAGTTCTGCTTCGGCAGTGATGTGGCTCACTGATGTTTTGAACTCCCCAGTTCAAGTATGCCATATGGATCCTCAGAAGGCAGTATGCAGAGTTTCAGAAGTGTCTGGCAAAGAGTCAAGAAGAACCTTTGGTAGTGATGTTTCTCAGGGAAGGATGCATTGTACCTTTTGTTATATTTTTACTCTTCTCAACTTCCTGATATCCTTCTCTCCATACTTCACATAGAGAAGTTCAGAGTTGGGAGGGGTAGATTGGACAGTTGTTATGCAGTGAGGCCATTAAGCCATGGGCATTTCCAGTCTCAACAAGTTTATTCATACTACTTCCTTTTTGATGAGTCTTTCAGTTTGGTCCTGGTGGCCTTTTGGAAGGACATAGGATGTTTTCTGTCGACATTTAGGACACGTACTTCCACATCCCGTTACTCCTTCAGTTGAAGAAAAGTATTCTCCTGTATGTTGGAGTTTTTAGCAAGATAGATTCATCTGCTTGGTATCGGATATTTTCTCGTTTTTGGACAACTGGTTTGTTCTCACAATTTGTTTCTGATGACCTTGATGATGAATTAGCTTTATGTCTAACCTCAGAGATGGGCATTTTGTTCAGTATTGATTTGCCGACTCGCCTATTCGCGGATTTCTCTACGGAACATATAGGCTATACACGTTATTCGCAGTATTTTTCACTGAGAAATATTCACTAATTACTGTATTTTCATACAATTTTCATGACTAAATGCACTTTTTGTGATAAAACTTAAAATACTCGGGTATAAGCGTTTTTAGATTTTTTTTTTTTTTTAACTATCAAAATAGGCAGTTCTAAGGGTTTTTAGAGGGATTTTAAGTATTTGCGGAATTTAGCTATGGGGGTGTGGTACGCATCCCCCGCGAATACCAGGGGTTTACTGTACATGCAATTAATAATCTTTTTTGTTATGATCTGGTGGTTATTCTTTTTGCCAGAGCACCCTGCCATTCATGTAGATGTAGAACTGAATGCTTGCTGAGTCTTTAGATTCAACAAATTTTAAGACCTCCTCTAAGATCGTATCTTGATTTGCATCTCCAAGGAAGTTATAGCACTTAGTAAGAAAATGCACGATGTGGTCAGTATAGTTAGCAGAGAGATTGCATTTTTAGCATTCTACTACAAAATGCAAAGGTTTGCTTACCTTAGATTGCAACAAGTGACCTCGCATGTTAGTCATGGTCTTGACACCTGTCTTGTAAGGTAACTCTTGCATCCTCAGCATATTCTTCTTGAGCAGCCACGCTTTTCATTGCTAATAATACTGCTTCCTCACCTTTCATGGAAGAATATAACCAGCTACCTGAGTGATGACCTTGTGAAGAGACTCATCATCACTGGTCTTGAGGAGATGCGCATCTGCCTTGGCTGTGTACCTATGTTACAAAACATAACCAACGTTCCCATCATGTAAGGAAATGTTCTCATTCATGGCTTTTGACCCTAGCAGCCATTAAAGGGCATTTGACTTTCTCAGTCTTAGTGGTTGGTGTGGCCTTGACATGTGTTGGAGGAAAGGTTTGTAGTTTCTTGTAGGTTCAGCAGAGTGCTTTACCGTCAGCAGCATTTGTTTTATATCCTCAGTTTGAAAGTTGATGAGAAACATTATTATGTATGGTAAAGAACTTAGGAGTGAATATGATCATAAATAACTACCTTTTTCCTCAATTTCATGCATATTAGACAGTGATCGCAGTAATTTGCAAATGCAAAATAAACAGAGCGGGACACATTGAGTAAGAAAACATTGCATCAGTTCTTAAAGGATAAACATGAAGAGGCCTGTTATTGACTTGAGTTTGCTTATTTTTTGGGGTGTATGTTTGAAGTTAAGGGTTCCTGAAACTCATACTAGTTCCAAGACAGCTTAGGTGCTGAGGATGTGTCCTGCTTGTCTGGGACTTAACTTACTTGTATTACTTGTATTGCAGGAATTATGCTTTTACATTTGCTTAAAAGTTTTGTAAAAAGTCATGACCCAGAACCAGGCTGTACAGTATACAGTAGACAGGTACAAAGATTAAATTCTTAAAACTTAGGTAGCCCTTTCTCTTACCTATCAGTCACATTATAATGGTATTTTGTTAGGCAGCTTATTCAGAAGTGCATTTTGAGGACAAATCTCTAAAACATAACAATTTATGCCAGAAATTGTACAGGCAGTCCTCAGTTATCAGTGGGGGTTCCGTTCTGGGGGTGTGATGATAACCGAAAATCGGCGATTTTTGGGGCTTATTGGCACCGAAAAGTGCCGATTTTCAGTTATTGGCGCCTCTGTTAGGTATGTATCAGCGCCAATACCCAATTATTGGCGCCGATAAGCAGAAATCGGCGATTTTCGACGCCGAAAGTTGCCGATTTTTGTCGCCAGACAAGCCCCGTAAAACCGGATCGCCATTAACTGAGCCTGCCGTTAACAGGGGACTGCCTGTACAGGTTTACTGTTAGGTGGTATATCTTGAATTTTCTAAAATAGCATACACCTGTACTTTAAATTTAGGTTACTTGAAAGACTTCGCCACTTATTTGGAAGGTTAGACCCCTCAGCATCTGATAAACCTTTGGGCCTTCTGTTACCATCAGTGATTGAGTGGTGTTTTTAAGTTATTTTATTTTTAAATATTTTCTATCTCTTATATACCATCAGTGATTGTTTTGGGGTTTAAATTGGTTGGTGTATAATTCTTAGATCCAGTTATACAGCATATCGTGAGTTGTATGTAAATTGATAATTTTTTCCTAACTTCTTTGTGTTTATGATTATTTGAATAAATAGGTCTGCAGCTGTCAATACTTATTTTGGTATTTTGAGTTGAATAGTTATGGCATTTTATCAAGCTTTTGGGAATAAATTTTTAGGCACAGATGACCATATTGCATTAACTTGGATTTGGTTATTGGTGCAGGAAATTTAATCAAAACTCATCTGGGTGCTGAGCTATTGCATGTTAAAAGTTTTTTTTTTTTTTTTTTTTTTTTTATGGTCCCAGTTTCAAGGCTTTATGTTAAAATTTTTTTATCATGGATTCTACATCTGTTATTCATTAATAGCATGCTATAATCTTCAGAAAAGTCGTGCTCTAATTCTTTTTTAAGTTTTGTTAAATAATACATGTTTATGTTAGGTTCTTTCATGTAATGGTTGTATATTTTTTAATGTATCAGTGCTTTGTTTAGGGTATCTAGTATTTTTTGAGTTTTGTTAGTCCTATCATCTCCTCAATTGATGGTGTGGGTGCAGAGGTCTCCAGTAGCACAGTGGTCAATCAGACACACTCCAGGATGATGGATGTATGACAGACAAGTTCGGTCACTAGGGCCGGTGTTAGCTACAGTTGGTCTTGATACCTTGATGTTTCGGATAATTGTTCAAACTAGGAAGACAGTTGGGTTAGTCCTTCAATCTCGAAACACCAAAAGTGTTACTGTTCGGCTTTGTCTTTACAGACCATGGGCATTACAGCCATTGACCATACCATTGAAAATATTGCTTCTTGTCCAGTCAGCGAAGTTTAACAATGATTGGGTCTGGTCAGTGCTTGGATAGGTGACCTCTTGGGAACACCAGATGCTGTTGGTGTCTAGGAGTCGTCTTTCACATCCAGGGTCAAAAATGTTAGGGCTAGTCAGTACTTGGATAAGTGACCTCCTAGGAACTTTAGATGTTGGCGTCTAGGAGACGTCTTTCTCATCCATGATTCAAGTCTTGGGCCTACGACTGCCCGTCGTTCTGCCTGATTCTTCGGGAGATCAACGGTGTAGGAGCATTCTGATTCTAAGGACCCGAAAGGCTACCAAGTGCCCGAAAGCCTTTTGCTTTACCACTTAAGACTTCACCTCCAAACTATTGCCAGCAACTTGTTTTTGGTTCCGAGTCAGCCAAGAAGTGGTGTCTAGGAGCTCCATTTCTTTTGACTTTATGTATGGTCAGACGGATGTACTCCACAACTGATATGGTGGACAACAATACGTTTAGGGCGAGATTTAATAAGGTCAGGGGCATTGGTCTGCCCTAGCATTCGGGAAGACCCATCGGACAGGTACTAAGGACAGGAATGCGGGCACAACAGACCACATTTGCCTTCCTTTTTACCTTCAGGACGTTGCCCATAGATCCTTGGACTCCTTTTTTCTTAGGGTTCTTTGGTGGCTGCTCAACAGTCATGTAGATCTCAGATCTCCCACCTCTTGAGGACAGGTAGCGTCTCACCTAAGGTGTACGGCTGCAAAGAGAAGGTATTTGTGGGACTTGCCTCCTACCTTCTCTTTTATACCAATCTAAGGGATGGTTAGCAAACAGACATGTGCTGGATGGGCATGCATGGAGGTGTTCTAGAGTAATTACATACCTGCAGTATAAGTTATCTTTGCACAGCAGCTTAAATTAAAAAATTCAAGGGTAACGCCTCAAGTATAGTGCAGGTGACTGGCCCTGCCCACTAACGGGAATACCAGGAACTGATTATTTTGTTTCTGCTGGCGTTCGAGTCATCACCAAGTGTCGATGTCAGCTTTGTTCTTAAATTTGCCGGTCGGAGACCGGATTTCAGTGATGTATTATCTCCGATTTTGAGTAACTTTCAAGCCTACAGCTTTCAGGATCAGTATTTTATTGTTTATTTCTAAGATCTGATGCAAGTTTATCATATTTCGCTACAGTGGCGAATTCGCTATCACATTTCGCTACAGTGGCGAATTCGCTATCACATTTCGCTACAGTGGCAAATACACAATCAAATTAACTACCAGTGGTGTAGCTTACCACGCTACTACCCTCACCGGTTACGTAATAAACATAAACATTGTGTTCATCGCTGAACCAATATTTATGGTAATGAAATACTTATTTGCAAGTCTCAATTAATGTTTGTTAGGATTTGAGACGTGTCTGTTTGAAGATACTCTGTGTACTTAACTGTTGTCAGTAAAGGTCAACTTTCCTTTTCCGAATAGCATAATAACGTAAATATTGTGTTTGCTACTGGAGTGGCATTTTTGGTATTGTATACATATCTGAAAGTCTCAAATCATGTTTGATAGGATTTGAGATATGTCTGTATGATGGTACTCGATGTACTTCAAACAGTGTTGGTAAAACTTCATTTTCCTTTTCCGAGCAGTGTAAACAACTTAAATATTGCATTCGCTGCCTCGTTTACCAATTGGTGTAAAACGTAAATATTGCATTCTCTGCCAAACCAGGTTTTTTTTTGTATTGAAACTCACATTGACAAGTCTCAATTAATGTTTGATGGTAATTGAGATGTGTCTGATGGGACTGGGTACTTCTAACTCTGATCGTTAAAGGCTAACTTTCTTTTTCCCAGTAATGTAATAAGACGTAAGCATTGCGTTCTCTGCCGAACCGATTTTTGGTATTGAAATACATATCTGCAAGCCTCACCAGCTCCCGAGTCTTGACTCCTGAGCTGCTACCTTGCCTGGCACCCAGCCACCCTGGTGTCAGCTACATCCTGGGAGCACCCAGCGCCAGTTCCCCATCGTCTGGTGCCACCTCTCTCCTGCTACTAGCCCTCTTATTTTATATCCACTTGCTCCTGCACTTGGCTCCCTCGCTTCCTTCCCATACCAGTCTTGTGTCCTATTTAACAGACGTTAACCTTGAAATAGTTAAGTGTTGTGCAGTGGAGGTGGTGGCTACTCGTCCCCTGATGCTCCTAGACAAAGGTATTTGTCCCGCTCCCACGATATTTTTTCACTGAGAAACACTAATTACTGTATTTTCATTTAATTTTCATGACTAAATACGTGACAATAATTCAATTTTGTGATGGGGTAAGTAATTAATACCAATACGACAATACTTATAAAATATTTTAAAATTTCACGTGGGCACCGGCAGCAGTTTACAATCAGGCAGCGAGAGAGACCAAATTACAGTAGACCAACTTCTTTTCCTCCATCTCTTTATCCCATCTTCTAGTTAAAAAAGTAAAAGAGAATGATGAAAGTTTTGTTAGTAACGTTATACTCTTGCGTAAATGCATACAGCCATAAACAACTGAACGAGAAACTGTTGTTTCGCTTATAACTGAATCAGATAACAACATTAGTTTTGCTTGTATCCAGCCATCGTACAGTAGTAAACAATTTCCGTAGTTATGTAACAAATGACGGTAAGTAGAATAGGACTGATATATTTTTACATTATACCCTTATTCAGTATGGTAAAAAGATCAGCAAGGAAATATACTTCAAAATTTAAGCTGCAAGTTGTAGCTGAAGCTGAGAAAACAATGTTCAAGCTGCTAATGACTATAAATTATCTTGCATTGGCAGCATGGATGAAACTCGACTGTAATTAAAATTGGAGAGAAAGTATTTTAATCAAAACTACTGGGCATGAAAGAACACATTACTGCTGTTTCTACGCCGATAAACAATAAATACGTAAGGCTCGTATTATGATGAAATCAAGTGAAAAAGGGAACGGAATCTTGATTTTTTTTTTTTTTTTTTATGTAAAACACACATGCCACAAAGCAGCCAGCGTCATCATTTAACAAGAAAAAAGCTAAATTAATTTCACAGCGAGATGTATTTGTTATATTTTGACTTGAAAACACTTCGTACAGGCAGACCCCGGTTATCGGCGGGGTTCCGTTCCCGACAGCATGACGATAACCGAAAATCGCCGCTAACTGAAAATTGACGATAATAGCACTGATTTCTGGTTATCGGCGCCGATAACCGGTGATCAGCGCTGCCGATAACTGGCGATCAGCGCCGATAACTGGTTATCAGCGATGATAACCGGGAATCGGTGTCGAAAATCCAGTTATCGTCATCGCTAGACAAGCACCGTAAAACCGGATCGCCAATAACTGGGGACTGCCTGTATAATGAAAAATACCCTTGCCCTGTATAAATAAGGTATCTTGGGATTCATTTACACTAACTAGTTAAATGCGGCAAAATAAACTTACTGCGTAATCAATTTCCAAACCAAAACATTGATTGCTATGATTGCAGTTTATAATACAAAAGCAATATAAGAAGATATACAGTATTATTGGATGCAGTGAATTAAAGCATAACATTTTAAAAGATCCATTGAAAAAGATGCTTATTCGTTATGTTGATGTTTGTATAATATGATATTAATCTGTGAATATAAAGTACAGTATAGTGTAAAATTGCAGTTGTATATATATATATATATATATATATATATATATATATATATATATATATATATACATACAATATATTGTAGTGTAGGCTAAGACAATTCTTGTTTGTTACTCAGTTTCTCTTTGTATTGAAATATCATAGTCACTCTGGATGAACTTCCAGAATTAGCTGATATTAACAATTACTATACCATGTAAGTATAGAGCATACTTTATAGTGTGGGGTAGGCTACCGTATATGTATATATGGTACTGAATACCCTAGTGTAGGCTAGCCTATATTTGAGATATGTTTTTTCCAACAAACGATGGTTATTTTGGAACCTAACCCCATCGCAAGTAGGATAATACCTGTATAAGCATTTTTAGTTTTTTTTTTTTCTTTTGGTGTTTGAACTGTCAAAATAGGCAGTTCTAAGTGTTTTTGGAAGGGTTTTAAGTATTCGCATATTTTAGCTGTGTGCGGGGGGGTGTGGTACACATACCCCGCAAATATGGGGGGGTTTACTGTATGTAAAGACAGACGGTTTGTATACGTGTAGGAACAAATTACAAAATTTTAAAGTACAGGCAGTCCCCAGTTATCGGCAGGGGTTCCGTTCCAACAGCGTGACGGTAGGCAAAAATTGCCGACAGCTGAAAATCAGCAATTTTCAGTACTCATCAGCACTGATAACCAGAGATCGGCATCTCTGTTAGGTGTGTATCAGTGCCAGTTAGCAGAAATTGGCAGTGTTCGGCGCCAAAAATTGCCAATTTTCGTTGCTAGACAAGCACCGCAAAACTGGATCGCCGATAACCAAGCCCACCGATAACCGGGGTCTACCTGTACTGTAATTTGTATTTTTCCAAACATACAAACCCGAGGTCTTGACCTAAATGGCCCACCTCTAACCACCCCTCATTCTGCTTCAAGGGCCAAAAGGTAAAGTGAATTTGTGCCATCTGGATGGGTTTCCTCCCCTTCCGTCGGTAGCCAACTACCAATATCCACTTTGTTTTAAGTTAAACAGTCAGCTCCAGCTTGCTCTGAAAAGCAAGTCCCAAATGTAAAGACCTCAGGCTTGTATGTTAGGAAAAATGCCAATTACTTTGAACATTTGTCATTTTTGGTAGGTATGTTTAGGAATTTGGGGGCTGGCTTTATTTGCATAATTTTTCATAAAATTTGTAACTCATTCCATGACCTCTTGAATATTTAAGCCTGGGAATTATTACGCCACCACAAAATTGTCAGTTGCCCATATACAGTACACTGTAATTTCACTTTACAATACTGCACTATATACTGTCCTGCAGTTTATATTAACCTGTTAAGCGTTCTTTATGAGAGACGTCTCCACTCTCGTGTCATCTCATTTTCTAGATTGCAGAGCGGTCATTTGGTCTGTGCTAATTTTTATGCTTTATGTGTTCTTTTTGACACTGGTATTGATTTTTATATAAAGATATTAGGATAATAAATAATGTAGAATAAGAAAAATTAAAGAATTTATTTTGCCTTTTTATATCCTAATCATTATAAACATGAAGCATTAAAGTGAAAAAATGGTTGATTTGAGTGCCATTCCGTGAAACACTGAGCCAGTAAATTAATGAATTGTTTCATTTCATTTTCATTTGTGTCATACCATTTTAGTGCACTTAATATTGTACAGTATTCATCTAGTAACTGGATGGTATCTGTTCATTATTGCTACAGTGCGCTTCATGACTTTTTCATCAAAAAACTTAAAAAAAAAAAACTCCACAGGGTTTCCCTTATCCTGAAGACTAAATTTCGCACCTTTGGGTGAACGAAAAGTAAAGGGAACTCCACTGGGTTTCCCTTATCCTGAACAAAAATTCTTTTTCTCGTTGAGCTACTGTATTTTGCACATAGGTTAAGTAGGACCCTTTTCCTTGACCCATGGTCATTTAACAAAGTCGAAGATCATGCAGATTTTTCTTTCTTGGTAACTTGGCTTGCTTACATGATAGATATTGTTCAATTTTAGTGAAATGTTCCTTTATGAATTCAAAAATATTAATCTTTGGTCAAGTTTAAGGCCACGTGTAGATACACAGTACAGATTTCTTGCCTATGCATAACTTGGGCACAAAATATTGAGAGTGGGCTCCTTGCTGATGTATTGATTTGAGGTAGAGTCGTTTTCGGTAAATGGTATCCTTTCCAGTTAGCTATGAAAATTATGATGAGATATTTGTACCGTTGGCACTTTTCATAGATTTGAGATAAAAATTTGAGAAGTGGTCATTACAGTAAATGTGTTTATCTGAATTTGTGTCAGTCTGCAGTATGTAATTATACAGGTAGTGTTCTACATGCTAGTGAGTTCTGTTCCAAGAGCTCAATTGTAAGTGCAATAAAGTTAAGCCTTGGTATCCAGTGTTATTAACTTAAGGGAAATAATACTGCGTAGCAATAATGCTTTGTCCCAACACGATATAGAAACCATCGGTCTTTTACATGAGGAATTACTATCAGCTGAGCTGGAAACTGCTGTTGAACTTTCAAACAAGATGGTTAGGCAGTTAACTACTGTCCGGTAGGCAGGAGTCGGATAAAGAAACCATCGGTTCTTTACATTAGGAATTACTATCAGCGAAACTGGAAATGGCCGTTGAACTTTCGAACAAGGCGGTTAGGCAGTTAACTACCATCCGGTAGGTGGAAGTCCCGCCTGCCCGAATGTAAACATTCCAATTTACTTTCGGCCATTGTATGGTACAGACGTGTTTCTACACTCTCTGCCCTGACTTCCATTTAGCTTTTTTCCTGGTGGGATCTTTTCTTTTACTTGTTTGGCTTGTGTTTTCCTTTCATAATCATGAAAGCTCATGGAGGAAGTAAACCTCGTAAGCCCACCTTCCCCTAGCGTGTGTCCTGGGGTTGGTGGAAAGAAATGTAATAGTTTCAGAAAGAAAACTGATGTGGACCCGCATATCCTTTGCTCTTCTTGCAGGAGGTCTGTGTGCTCACGGGAATCTCCTCGCACTGAGTGTTGCTCCTAGTCGGCTGAGCAGTGGGCAAGGTTTGAAGGGAGGAAACGGTAATGGAGGGAGCCTTCCAAGGCGTCATCTGAGGGTTACACACCCCTGATGACTCCCTTGGTGGCTAACCCTTCGGGGTTGTTTATCTCTCCCGGCAAGCTTCCCCTTCTGGCTGCCTCTCCTTCGGGAGAGGACTTCACTTTATCGTCTTCACTCACTTCGTCGGGCGTGGAACAACGTTAGGGAGCAGACGTCCTCTTCTCGGGGTCCTCTCCTTGCCCCAGGGGGAATCTCTCTCTCTCTCTCTCTCTCTCTCTCTCTCTCTCTCTCTCTCTCTCTCTCTCTCTCTCTCTCTCTCTCTCTCTCTCTCTCCCTCCCCCCGAAGCAAGTGGAGTCTCCCTCCCCTAACCCGACTTTGTCTTCAGGTATGGCGGTAGACGTTCTTGCAGGCGGGGAAGGCTCCAGATCTTGACTCAACCTGGCCCCACCTGGGTCTCCCTGCTGTACCATCTCTGGAGGGTCTCCTGGCTCATCTGTCTGGCGCCCCGGTAGTGACCCATGCCCTGGCTACTGCTACAACCAGCACGTTACAATGACTGCTTTTGCTAAGATGCCAGTGACTCTCTTCTTGCCTGGGTACCCAGGTGGCCACCACATCGGCATCCCATCATGCAGTGCCACTGCCGCCTGGCTTCCCGGCCCCGTTGTCCTAGCCAGGGCCCTCTATGATGGTGACTTCATCCGTGCCCCATGTTCTGGTCCCCGCTCCTGCTGTTCCTGGCTCCCGGGCTTTCCTGGCTACTGCACCTGCCCCGACTATCCCAGTCGCCCCAGTCCTGGCTCCTTGCTTACTTGGCTCTCAGCCTGTTGTAGCTTCTCCACCTGCCCAGGCTGTTCTGGTCGCCCCAGTCGCGGCTCCTGGCTTCCCTGGCTCCTGGGCTGTACTGGCTGCCCAGCTTGCCTCGGTGTCCTCTGTTGACGTCTCTGGTGCCCGGGTCGCTCCTGCTACCCTGGCCACCCTGACTACGCCTGTGACTCCCGCTGCTCCCTCCTGGAAGGGCGACTTGACTGCCATCCTGAAGAAGATGACGAAGAAGTCTAAGAAGAGGTCTAGGAAGGTGTCATCTTTGTCTTCGTCGTCATCGTTGTCTGCTACCTCCTCCCCTTCTTCTTCCAAGGCTCATCGGTCGAAGAAGAAGAAGAAGAAGGCTGTCTCTCACCCCCCTAAGGAATCCCATTCTGGGACTTCTAAGGGACTGCCTCCCTCCACAGGGGAAGCTGTGGGATCTCTTGTCGGCTCTTCCCGTCCTTCTGGTCAGGAAACCGAATTGTTGACCCCTGGGTATAGCGTTTTGGGAGCCGCGGGTGTGCAAACCTCAGTCTGCACACCTGTTGCTGCGCCTAAGAAGTCCGCTTCAAAGGCTTGCGCTGTGTCGGGTGCTCATTAGAGTCCACTCACCGTACAGATTCGGGCACAGGACGGGAGAAAGAGCCAAGACATGCAGGTGTCTCAGCTCTGCTTGCTATCACTTTCTGTAGTGCCAAGCAAGGTTCCCAGCTAGGTGCTTCAGCCTCTCGAGTCCAAGCATCTGGTGAGACAGAGAGGAGGTCCCCTGTACAGTCTTCTCGAGAGGCTCTGGCCTCGAAGAAGACTGGGGCCTGTCAAGAGGACAGTGCAAGTTCTCGCCAGCCAGCCATGTGTTCGACTCCACCCAGTCCCCGGTCACGGTCACATGATCAGCCTGGCTCGGTCGTGTCAAGCGTTCAGCTCGGCTTGCGCGAACCGCTACGCTCTCCTCGGGACAGCACTTCGCCGAGGTGAAAGCGTTCTCCTGGACCCGGGTTGCCGTCATCACCACAGGTTGATGACCACTCTCGGCCCGCTTCTTCTGCTAGTTCCGCCAGCAGGACCAGCGGGGTGCCCGGTCTTCCTCGCCTGTCCCCTCAACCTCCTGGTGTTCCCATGGGAGGTGCTAGTCAGGTAGGAGGAACTCTGGAGAGTCATCTCCCTAGAGTTCAACTACAAAGGCAAATGTTTCTGGCTCAGTCCTCGGGTCAACTAGGTTGTACGCCCTCATAGTGCAGGAAGGATCAGTGAGAGAGAGACTGTTTGCCTCACCGCTCATCTACCCTAGATAAAGACTTGGATTTTCACAGAAAATCCGACCTAATTTTTCGTAGTTGTTGAAATGCAGAAAGTAATTATAGCAAGGAAAATATGAACAAATGAGTGACAAAGTAAGTCACATTTATCAATAAAACTATACAAAACAAATAAACATACGTTACATATGCATAAAAATCTCGCTCTCTTTCTCTCTCTCTTATCTGAGAGTGTATGCAAAGCCCTTGAGATACAAGCTTTGTGGTTGGTTAAAATCCCACCTTCCTCATCCCTCCAGCCAATAGCATGTCATCATGGAGAGAGGGTGGTTGCTACAGGCTCTGTTATTGGCTACTTCCAATCCCTCTAGCCAATAGTGTGTGGTCTTGGAGCCTACGTCAAAGCAATAAAAAAATTGTCACACGACCGATGATGTCTTTGTGAACTTCCTGGAATTTTAGTATATTTTTATGTTGATACAGTAATCCATATTTCATTGAAGGATACATACAGCACAGAGAGAGGGGTGGGTGGGTGGGTATGGGCAGTTGGCCCTACTTAAATATCGAGAGTGGTACTCAGGAATTATTATGGAGAAAGAGAAGATACATAAATATTTGAAAATTAGTAAATCTTTTTTTATCATAAAGATTGTATTTAGTCATAGAAATAAAATAAAAATCAGTAATTAGTAAATATTGCTCTATGAGAGAGAGAGAGAGAGAGAGAGAGAGAGAGGTTGAACTGAGTTTTTCACATTGGTAGGCTGTTTTGCAATTTTGTAGGATTTAAGTGTATAATTTTATTGATACATTTCTTTGTAACCCAGAGACTGCCTGTATTTGAAAATTGGTAAATCGGTTATTTTTATCATAAAAAATGCATTTAGTCATGAAAATAAAGTAAAAATCGGTAATAAATGAATATTGCTCCACGAGAGAGAGAGAGAGAGAGAATTTAGTTGTTCGCATCGGTAAGGTGTTTTGTGATTTCACAGGATTTTGATTTAAAATTTTATTAATACTTCTCTGTGGTCACCTTAATATTAGTATTTGAAAATTAGTGAATCAATATTTTTATCTAAAAAATATATTTAGTTATGAAAATAAAATAAAAATCAGTAATTAGCGAATATTGCTCTACGAATGTAAATTTTATTTCTTCTGTTTGGATCAGCATCGTCTGAAATGTAAAAAAATGTAAGAAAACCTTTTTAATCCTTTGGGTATCTTTAAAACAACATATCCTGCATTTTTCTTGAGTTTTAAAAAAAAAAAATTCCTTCAAATTTTGACCATTCTGCCGTTTTAGATCCATATTTCTTCCGTTCAGATTGGCGTTGTCTGAAATATCATTGAAAATCATAAGAAAACCTTATGCTTAATTCTTTGAGTATCTTGAAAATGACATAATCTGCATTTTTAATGATTTTTTTTTTCATTAATAAACCTCTAAATTTTGACGATTCTGCAGTTTTAGAGCCATATTTCTTTCGGATGAGCATCGTAAACCCAGGAAATAGTTTTTGATGAATATATTTGAAGGGCGTCGTAAACTTGGAACCTCGTACGCTGGGCCTGTTGTAACCCTGGGGGACTACCTATATACGTATATGTTTATACACTAAAACCTCGCTTTAAAGGACCTGGAACCAACGGACATCAGATTTAACGGACGAAATCCGGCCAAGGGTAGTGGCTGTTGTTTTTTACATTTACTCATGCACTAACCTTAGCATTGGTGTGTAATTGGAACTTAACATGTATTTCCGTGTATAAGACAACCTTTAGATAAAACGAGGGAAAATATGGCAAATTTTTGTGACTTTATCTCATATCTGTTGTGTAAGACGACAGTATAAGACGACTGCTAAATTACAAAACCATCTGTGTGTAGGCTAGCTTTTGCAACAACAGGTATCTTATGAAATACTGTTATTATAAATGCTGTTTTTCTTACTGTACCCCTAGAAATTCAAAATAAATTAAATAACAAAGCCAATTCAGTACTGTATCATGTTTTTCCTACACGCATTGCCTAAAAGAGAAACCATTGTTTTGTTTATGTTTCATTGCCAATCACAAACCCCTAACAATATGATAATGTATGATAATTATCATAAATAATTATCATTCATACGAATGAATTGTTCCAAACAGTTATTTACCACCAAAATTATAATTTTTAATGAAAAATGAATAATTTGTTACCTAAATGTTATTACTACTTTAATTACACTGCCATTAAAATTTCTGAAAGGTTGCCAAAAGATAAAGATTGCTGTGAGCACAACCAAAACTCGATGTTTACATTTTGTCAGACAGCCTTGCATAGATAAAAGTCTATTTCATTGATGTGGAATTAATCCTCGAATAGGCTATTTTATTATGATGATATACCAATAATATATAAGGTAAAAATGGTTTTATAATGTTTGTGCTTCATCACCAATTACAAACAACGATAAGGTAGTATATGATAATTTTCGTTCGTATGACTGCGTTGTCCTAAACAGTTATTTACAACCAAAATTTTAATGAATTTTCAATGAAAAATGAATATTATGTTATCCTACATGTTATTACTCCTGTAATTACACTACCATTAAAATTTCTGAAAGGTTACTGAAAGATAAAGGTTGCTGTGAGCGCAACCATAGTTCAATGTTTACATTTTGTCAGCTGGCCCTGCATAGATAAAAGTTGATTTCATTGATATGGAATTATTCCTCAAATAGGTTGTTTATTATGAAGATATGCCAATAATATATAGGGTAAAAAGGGTTTTATTACCTTTATTATCAGTTTATTTCATAATGTCAATCTTTTCATGTATGTCGGTGGTTATTGCACACCTAGGCTGAGGCCAGCTTACCGATAAACATCACTTAAGGCATGAAAAAAAAAATGCTTCACTTTAACGGACAATCGGCTTTAACGGACAACTCCCCCCCCGTTGGTCCGTTAAAGCGAGGTTTCACAAATACAATATATATAGAGAGAGAGAGAGAGAGAGAGAGAGAGAGAGAGATTATACACTACAAATCTTTCTTGCTCTTGCCACAGCTATTACCTTTGATATACGTTACAGGTCTACTCTCTATTTTCTTATTAAATTTTTCCACATAGAATCAATGCCATACTTTAATAACAGGGCATTCCAGCTTAGGCTTTCGGTGCCCAAGTTTAAGGTTACAGGGACTTTTCTACAATTTCTTTTTGATTATGGTTAGGTATTATTATGTTTGTCCTTACTGCAAAAACTGTTTTTCTTTTATTTTTATCATGATCTCTCCCTCACAAAATTATTTTTATCATGGTCTCTCCCTCATGAAGCGGGCTGGGAAAACGGCAGAGGCCTTTGTCAGTATTTTTGGTTGCTTATATCTAGATATTTGTCCATTTAAATTGATCTAAAATGAATCTTTTTCCATCTTTGCTTTGTAGTTATTCTAAACATCTGTCTTTCTGCCATTTTTAAGATTGATACTCTACATTTTCTACTATCCACTTGCCACTTGCTTCTTAACAGCAAATGTCTTTTCCTTATAGGCCTCTCAGTTCTTTTTGATTTTCGTTCCTCCATAGCCCTGTGTACTTCTTCCTTCTGTCTCCTTGGCTTTCTAATTCTGTGAATCCCTTTCCCTGTGACAATCCACTCAATGCTTGTACATTGTGCATTCCTTCTTTCAGAGGTTCCTTTCTTCCACTTCTGGATTTGTATATACTGACAGTTTTTCTTCATAGTCCTTTATGACCTTACCTCTGTTTTCTAGTTTTTATTCTTTTAATTTTGTATGTTTGTCTCCTTTTTCTTTCTTCTCTTTCTCATTATTGGCTGAGCACGCTGCTCTTTCTCATTATTGGCTAAGCACGCTGCATTCTAAACCATGGAAACAATCTTAAACTCTGATGGTTTTGATTTGCGCGTGTTTAGAAAAGGAAGGGAATGTTGATACTGTAATGTGTATAGAGGATACTACAGAAGAAATAGTTTATATGCAAACAAATTGTATTTTTGGAAATGAATGATAAGGTTATTGCTGTATTTGTTTTGTGTACTCATTCTCACAGATCTCCAAAACATTTCTTCTTTATCCCCACCGCTATCTCTAAGCTAAGGGGTTTGGTTACCTTGATGCATCACCTCCAACTATGTCTATGGAAAGCATCTTCGTTTGCGGAACTTTTTCTTCTCAAAATCCTCCTCAATGTCGTGCCATCTAATCCTTTGCCTTCCTCTTGACCATCTACTCCTCACAGGTTCCACCCAAGCCCTCTTCCCGCTTTCCTCCTCACTTATCCTTACCACATGCTCAGTCCATCTGAGTCTTGACTCTCTTTATCATATGAGTAATCTATAACAAGCCAGGCATGTCTGATTTCTTCACTTTCCAGTGTCTCATGCACCAAGATCCCCAAAGTTCACCTCAGCATCCTCATTTCCAGTTGCTCCAGCTTCTGTTCCTCCTTCCTTCTTAATGCCCATCATTTTGAACCATACAGTACAATAGATCTATATTTTTAGTTTATTTGGCTTTTTTTTTTTGCACACTACTCTTGCCATATCCCTACATTTTTCCTGAGCTACTTTTACCATGCTTTCAATCTCAGGTTCACACCCTCCCCCTTGACTTAAAGTAGATCTTAAGTACTTGAAATTCTCTACCTTTTTAATATCTGGGATTCCTCTATCTTGTATAAATAACTATTCTGTTCCCTGCTTGCTGCACACCATAACCTCAGCTTTACCCACATGTACCTTCATACCACTTCACTCAAGAGATACCTACCTCTTATATTCCTCTTTGCAGTTCTTCTTAAGTCTCTGCTATAATCACCTGATCAACGGCATATAACAATTCCCTTAGATTTTCATTCGTAGTCCCCTCATTCCGTACATCCATAACACTACAAACAGAAATGGGCTACGTGCCTGAAGAGAAATAGATATTGGGGGGCTCAGAAGAAATCCAGTATAAAAGTAATCATCGTGAAACTACCATAATATTTAACCCTTTGATGTTTCAGTGTCATCAGGTGTGTTGATCTTCTTAAGTGTTAAGATTGTGGTGACATCAAATGTTATCTCTATAAAATTTGTGCAAACTTCAACTCAGAATATTTATTTTATGTTTTGATGGTTTAAATTTTTGGTTATGCAACAATCAATCACTGTGACTTGCCACATAAGAGTTTTGGCCACCTTCTTGACCTCCAAGTGTTGATACTGCTACCTTGATAAATGAACCCTTACCAAAATAATTTCTGCAAGGTATCCTTCATGTTGTGGTTGAAGATTGGCCCTTTTGTAACTATTGAACCAGAAATGATTGTTGTATTACTCAGTTTAGTACAGAAAACACTTTTTTTCCTACTATAGTACAAACCTTTACCAAGCTTCAGTGACCTGACTGGCTTTTGTCAGAGATAATCCATATAAGAGACCAAAGGTTTGTCTATCCAGGGAAAATGCTAATTATTTGAATTTGCATTTTCTTATATCTTGTATTTCTATGTTTGGTTGCTGATTCAAGGCATTATTACTTAGTATAGTATTTCCGATACTGTGTTATGAAGCTTGTCTAATACTAAGGTTTCTTTTACAGGTGGTACTTTGGTAAAATAAAAAGAATAGAAGCAGAAAAGAAATTATTACTACCTGAAAACGAACATGGTGCCTTTTTAATAAGAGATTCAGAAAGTAGAAGAAATGATTATTCCTTATCAGGTAAGAGATTGTGTTTTTCCCCCCCTAGTTTTAATTACTGTAGGCATATTACAGATTCTTTCTATGGTAAGAGTTATTCATTGTTGTTGTCATAATAACTTGCTTAATAACTTCTTTTCATTGGACAGAAAGTTATGATCATTCTACAGTAATTCGTAACATGCTGTAAACACATTGTAGATAATTGCTCTCATATTAGGTACATTCTGGTTGGTATGTTATTGGACATGTGTTATTGCGTTGTTGAAATTTTATTAGGAATGTATGCAGCATCAATACAGAATCACTCATAGATGAGGTACACTTACGAGGTTTTATTTTTTTTGTGTTGGTACGCTTATATAACTTAGGTAAGTCAACTCTTCCTTTGTTGAATGCAAGGTTGAGAAGTTATTGAATTGTATATGTTTTTCTTGTAAGTATAGAATTGGTTATATTATTGCTTGGAGCTATTGGTTGCTGGGAGCTTTTTTTTTTTTTTTTTTACAATTCATTAATGGTATTTGTTAAACTAAATTTTGGCTATGGTTACCTTTGCTATTGTGACACCAGCTTGTCATAAACCAGCTAGTTGGTCTTAAGTATTAGGCTGATTTTGTCATTTTTTATACATTCCCTTGGAAACTTGTCCTAGTATTTATTAAATCAAAATCAGCTAAGTAAAGCATAACTTGTCTCATTGTGAAATAGCACTGCAGTTCTTATCAAACTTACAAATAACATCATACAATGCAAGTGAATGATTTCACAGATTTACAAAAGAGCCATCAAAAGTCTTTGAATGCAGGGAATTGAAAGTGTGGCTCCTCAGGAGGACTTGAATATTTGCTAAACATTTAATAAACTAATGTAAGGGATGTAGATTCCTTAGGGTTCGAGCACTTAAAATGATGATGGATAGGCTTTGGTAAAATAAGGTGCAAGGATGATAAGGGGGTTGGCTAAAGTCTTAGTCATTATTTTAAAAGAAAACTGCAACTTTGTCCTTAGCCTCGCTGTCTTCCTAAATTTTGATTAATTCGTTTGGGCATTTAAGTCACTGTCTGTGGCTGTTTGGTCATCTCAGTTAGTATCTTGAGTTGTATTATGCTAGGTGGTAAAAAATGTAAACCTTGTGCCGAGTTACGCCTCTCTGCCATGGTCTTCTACAGTCTTGGATTCAAGTTTTTGTATTTGCACTTTTTTCTTTAGTGCCAAATTTTTTTTTTTTTTTTACCATAGAGAAGGAAGAAGTACCATGTATTTGTGATATTGAAAATGCAGTAGAGAGAGTATTAGAACAGATAATTGCATTGACATTATAAAGGTAGAGGGGTACCAGTAAGACTCACTGAGCTGCTGTTGTTTCTTTAAAAAAACTCGTAGATGTAAAGTGAAAACAACGGCAAATGTATCGGAAGAATTTGAGTAAAAGTTAGTGTTCGTCAGGTATCAGCACTGAACCCCTGATTTTTATACATGAACTTACCTGTTGTTTACATATAGCTGTAATTCTCGATCTCGACAGAAAATTCAAAACTATGGTCCCGCTAATATATGGTCAGGTGATCTGACTACCCGCCCTCTACCGAGTACCTGGATCCATTTCCATCAACAACTAATCATATTTTTCTCTGTCCGGGCCGGCGACTGGGTCGTTTCCTCTTCAGGAAGCATTCAGTAAGTATGTATAAAATTTTCTTCTTTGATAAAAATACCCACTTTTGTTGCAGTTCTGGCTTGTTTTTGGCTTTGGTTGAGATTTTTTTCTATTATGTCTGATTCAGGATCTCATTAGATGTGCGGGGGTTGTAAAACTCAGATCATCGGCTAACAAGACCCTCTCTTCTTGCTCTAACTGTAGAGAAGCTGTGCCGAATCTGGATAGATGATGATAACCTGTCTTTGTCTGTGCTTGATTGGCAAGGTTGGCTAGTATCAGGCATGGGTTAAGTAATGGAGAAAGGTAGGCTTGGCCAGAAGTTCCTCCCAGAGTAGGACATAGTATTGCCTCTTGTTCTGTTCTGTTACCCCTCCTGTTTCTATTCCTGCCCCAACCTGTTGTTTCAACCCACTACCGTGTCAGACCTACGGGCAGAATTTGATGGTAAGATTTAGGCTCTAGTAGTCGACCAAAAAAGATTGGCCAAAGGATGTGAGGAGATGATCTAGAGCCTCTGAAGTTTCCTGTGATAGTGTTGTGGAGGAGGGTGACTGTTCGCCCCCTCGTTCTCTAGGTCGAGGCCTCTGATCCGGCTCCCAGGGCTCAGGGAGAAGACATGCCCGGCCGAACATCTCAGTGGGGTCTGCTCACTTAGAATGCTCCCTCTAACAGCCTGTTGCGTCCCAGGCTGTTGCAGCTCGCTAAGTAAGCCTTAAGTGTTTCATGTGCTTCTGTTTAAATCGAGGAGGTTGAAATCAGAGTCTAGTAGGCCCTTAAGACACAGAGCTTCCTCCAAGTCAGCTCTTTCAAAGAAACCTTTCCCGTTCTCCTCTTTAGTCTTGAGGGTTTTAGGATGCCCAGAGTTGATCTCTTCTTCTTCAAAAAGTCATGCGTTCTCGGATTACACTTCTGGATCCTCCTGTTAGCATGCAATGCTCTTCCTTCCCGTTGAATCCCAAGTCCGCTTTTCTTCCCTCGGAGGATAGGCTAGCAGAAGGACAAATTGGACAAGATTTTGAGACTTACGAGGGTTTAGCTCAGCTCTTCAAGGTTCCTTCTGCAACTGAGGCTCCAGTCTCTGCTCCGCTCAAAAACCAACTCTTTTGTCAGCTCGCATGAATCTCGCTTCTCTCTTCGCGCGCCTGGCTCGCTTCGATCGTCGCTCCTGGCGAATTCCCCGCCCGCACCGGCGAACTCAAGGCTCAAAAGATTTGGCGAGTGGCGCCTCTCACCGCTCCACGTTCCAATGCGCTGAAATGATTTGCCTTTAGTGCTACCATGGTTTTAGGTTCTGCCTCTTTGTCGGATCTTCTAGGCTCCTGACTCCTCAAGCTCATGTTCGGATACCCCTTGGTCGAGCTCTTAGCGCCAATTTCTTCTCCTTGTGCCGATAATCAAAGGAAAATCCGCAAGTTTGGCTCGAGCGTTTCTATCACTGGTGCTCCAACTGCTTCAGAATTCTCTCCCCAGTTTCCGATGTTTGAAGTAGATGTTGATTCCGTCTGCTCCCTGCTTCCAACACAAGCATCTCTTACAACTTTTTGAAGAACTTTTTCAGAAGACTTTGCTCCAGCTTCCCCTTCGTCTCCTGCTGTGCAGTTTGCAGAAGGATTTTAAACCTCCTTCCTCTAGATTTCTCAGTAGCTGGAAACTGTCTGTTTCTTGAAAAGAGCTCTCCGAGGAGCAAGAAGGATGGTTGAGCAAGAAAAGATCTCAGGCTAAAACATCTTTCTGGACTTCTCAACTGTCTTTTAAGTCTCGTTAAGTGGTATGAGACCCGACCAGTCCAGGAGCAGACTCTGCCACTCCTCTCAAGGGGATTTCTGGGCCTTGTGGATTCTGCCCAGAGCTCAGCTTTTCTTCATCCGGCGGTTTTCCGTCTTGAGGAAATTGACCATCTGGTGAAGAGTTCCTATAGGATCTTGGAGATCTTTTCTTTGGATGACTGGTCTATGAGGAGTGCCTTGAGCAGGCTAGTGCGTTGAGATCTTCCCGGGAAGACTGCTACAGATCTTGATGCTATTTTGGCCTGCCTGGACAAGGGTCCGATCTCGAACAGAGAAAGTCAGAAATTGCCTCAGTGACTGCTGCGGCATTTTTGAAGAAAGAGAGCACATTATCTTTTGTTTTCCGAGAGAGGAGTCTCCAGAACCAGAAATCTGCCTTCTTTTGCTCCTTTGTGCCAATCCTTTTTTGGGATCACGTTAGTTAGGGAAATTTTGAGGCTCTCTCATGAAGTCTACTCAAGACCTACTGGGCTCATTCTTGAAAAGACATCAGGTTTTCAACTTCTCAGTCAGTACCCAAACCTCTTTCCCTGTATCCTCTAGGTTCCACCATGACTCCTTCTTGCCCTTTTCCCGTGCTAGGGAAAAGGAAAATTCTCTTCTCATCCCCAGAAAGCTAGTAGGAACCAACCGATGAGTTCATGGTCCTCCCCAGACGGTGAGGAGCCAGACTACAGTCGTGCCTGGCAGCTTTGGGAGGCCAAGGGGCAGAACCTTGGGTGATCAGCGTTCTGAGAGAGGCTCAGCACCATTCCGATTCTCAGAGTCCTCCTTTAAAGTCTTCGCCAGTAGACTTCATCGTATCCCAGGACTCAGAGAAACTTGTGGTGTTGGAGGAGGAAGATTTACTTCCCTCCTTCAAAGGGAACCATAGAAGAAAGTCCTCGAACCTTCATCTCGGGTTCTACAACCGTCTGTTTCTGGTTCCAAAATGCGTCAGGAGGATGGAGACCAGTCCCAATGTGAAGCGCCCTGAACAAATTTTGCTTCCAAACACCATTCAAGATGGAAACTTGTGGGTCGGTTATCAATTCCCTGAAGGAAGGAGACTGGATGGTGCCCTCGATCTCAGAACACAAACTTTCATGTACCTGATCCATCCGAGATCAAGGAAATTCCTACGGTTTGTGTTCCAGAGGCAGGGCTTTTCAATTCAGGGCTCTTTGCTTCAGGCCTATCAACAGCCCACAAAGAAGTTTTCCATGAGGATGATGGCTGTTTAAGTAAATGGTTTTTACTTAGAGGGGAACACATTTCCTTTACCTCCTGAAACAGCTGATTGGGTCTCCGTCAAAAGGCCAATGCATGAAGGACCTACAAAGGACCCTTTCTCTTACCCGAGGATTGACTCATAGTAAATCTTCCAAAGTCACAACTCTCTCCATCTCAAGACTTGACTTATTTGGGAGTTCGGATGAACTCAGTTCTTTTCAGGTTTTCCGGCGTCTCAAAGGAGAGAAATGCCTGCTGAAAGTGAGATACCTGATGGCTTCTCAAGACTTGTTCACCAAGGAATGGATGAGCCTTTTAGGCACCTCTCATCGCTAGAGATGTTCTTCAGTCTGGGGAGGGCTACACATGAGACCTCTTCAGTTCTTTCCTACAGCAGATCTGGAACAGGAAGAAAGACACGGATTCCTTGTTTTCCTCTATCCACTCCAGTAAAGCAAGACCTGTCATGGTGAGGACAGACAGGAAGCAAACTAGATCCAGGTTTGTCACTGAGTCAGAGGAACCCAGACCTGATGTTGTTCTCCGGCCTTCAGCCAGGGTTGAGGGAGCAACATTGGGGGATCTTCAAGTGTCAGGCAATTGGTCTTCATCCCAACGGGATTGGCACACTAAAGCAAAGCAGTTGAAGGCAATACATCTAGCCTTGGAACATTTCGTGCTTCTGGTGGAAAACAAAAAGATAGTAGTGCTTTAGGACAACTCCCTGCTCTGGGCGTGCATTATGAAAAAACAAGGAGGCACTCACTCCTTCTCTCTGTTCCGATCCAAAAGACCTGCTTTTGTGGCGGCAACCAAGAACATAGAGCTAGTAACAAGCTTCATCCGGGAGCTCTCAACTTAAGAGCGGATATCCTCAAGCAGGTCACTCCAGGTCATTCCGTCGGAATGGACCCTCCACCAGAAAAGTCTGCCAAGGCCTGTGGAAGGTTTGGGGGAACTCCCAGAAGGGACCTGTTCTAATGAGGGAAGAAAACTACCTCTTTGCTCTCTGTTCCAGACCCAGAAGCATTAGCTGGAGATGCCATGCTCCTGGACTGGTCGGTCTCTTCCTTTATGCATTCCCTCCCTTCAGGATGCTGGGAGAAGTCCTAAAAAAAGTTTCGAAAACAGAAAGTGTGTCAATGAGATCTTTATAGCTCCATGGTGGCCAGGAAGATCATGGTTTCCAGAGCTACTGGAGAAATCTAGTGGATTGGCCAAAGGAGGTTTAAATTCAGACCAGACCTTCTGTGCCAGTTGCACAAGCAAAGTCTTCTTGAAGGAACCCCGTTCAGATCTAAATCTGACAGGGTTCCAACTTGCGACTCTACAGGAGAGAGGCTCTAGAAGAGTCATCTACAATGGCTGAGATCAACCAGGGAGAATCTACAAAGGTCTATTGGCGAAGTGGAAGCGCTTCAGGAGTGGTGCTCCGAGTCTGGAGTGTCTTCCACTTCACGACTCTAAGCCAGGGTTGCGATTTTCTTTTGTTTCTGCACAAGGAGAAGAAATTGGCTGTCAGCACGATTAAGGGTATAGGAGTATGCTGGCGGCAATTTTCAGGAATAGAGGTATAGATCTTTCCTCAGACAAAAGATATTGCAGAACTCCTTAAATCCTTTTTGGGCACTAAAGGCAAATCTCTTAGCGTACCGCATTGGAATTTGATGTGGTGCTAAAGTGGCTTACCTCCAAATCTTTTGAGCCTTTGAGTTCCTGCTCCGTTAGGAATCTAACTAAGAAAACTCTCTTTCTCTTGGCACTGGCCTCAAAGAGAGAGTGAGTGAGATTCATGCTCTGGACACCTGAGAGTTGGTTTTAAAACCGGATAAGGCTCAGTTTCCTTCACCTTGGTTTCCTAGCTAAGGGCGAAAACCTAGTAATCCATGGCCAAAGGAATTTCCCATTCTAGCCTATCCTCCTTGAGTGGAAGAGAAACAGAGAGACTTCTCTGTCCGGTCACGAGCATTGAAATTCTATCTGGACAGGACCAGAAGTGTAAGAGGAACTCATGATTTTTATGGTGCTCAACTAAGAACCCCAAGAAACTCTATCTAAAAATGGGATTTCTTTCCTTTTGAAAGAACTGATTCAGGAGGCACACTAGAGTTAAGGGATTGGATTTCCCTTAGTTAAAGTGAGGCCTCATGAAATTAGGGCTTCTGCGACTTCTTTTACTTCAAAGAAGAACATGGCTTTAAAGGACATTCTAAGTTCAACTTATTGGAGATGTTGGTCTGTTTTTGCCTTCGGCATTATCTCCTGAGACAGATCCAAACCATATGAAGACTGCAGTGCGTTGGGCCCCTTTATTCTGCGTCTGACAGGTGATGGGCAAAAACCAGAGGCTCTAGATCCCTCTCCTTAGTTTCCTTGGGTGCAGAATTTTCTTTTTGATGCGACTACTAGAGCCTAAGAGGTTAGATGGCCAAAGTAGGTCTAATTTTAATAGGTTGGTGTGAGTTTTTTATGGTTGGGTGATATGATGGTGGATGCTTTGGTACAGGCCCTGAGCAGGGGGCATTATATGCTTTGGTTGATTGTGTCGAAGACGGCTGGGCCAACAGACCTTTCTCCATATAGCAACCTGCGTCTGAGCTACTAGGCCCAACAGGTTGCACTAAGGATAGCAGGTTACAGAGGCAGTAACAGATTCGAAAACAGCTTCCTTAGCAGGTAAGATCCAAAGTTAAGGCGTTTTTCTTAGCCTGATGATCTCAGGTTTTTTTCCATTTAACACTTACAGCTGTCCATGCCCACGCCTCAATGTGGCAATCAGCTATATGTAAACAACAGGTAAGTTCATGTATAAAAATGACATTTTTATAATAAAATAAGATTTTATATCATACTTACCTGTTGTTTACATATAAAGGATTCCCACCCACTCCCGCAAGGGACAGGGACATAGAAAATATGATTAGTTGTTGATGGAAATGGATCCAGGTACCCCGGCAGAGGGCGGGGTAGTCGTATCACCTGACCATATATTAGCGGGACCGCCAGTTTTGAATTTTCTGTCGAGATCGAAATTACAGCTATATGTAAACAACAGGTAAGTATGATATAAAATCTTATTTTATTATAAAAATGTCATGTTTATCATAGTAGTCAGCAGCCACAATGGCAAAAGTGCAGAAAATGTGATCCCTTGAGTTTATACTGATGACATAATATTGACAATAGAATCAGAGGAAGAGATGGTGGATATGTTTAAAAGATAGATGAATGGAATGGAGAGGAATTGACTGAATATCATTGTAAGGAAAACATAGCTTATGGTGCCTTCAAGGAAGCAAAGGAAGAAGTATAATCAGGAAAGTGACCTCTGTTGGTTGTGGGAAAGTTGGAGCCAGAATGCTTTACTGTGTACCAGATGTAACTAGAGTTGCTCAGGATTATAAAGTGTACAAGGAGTTGAAAGATTTTCCGTCCTGTAACAATTGTTCAGGGAAAGAGCAAATGTGGAAGAGCTTCAAAATGAGAACACTTACGATATATCTGCCAGGTCTTATCTTGAGGACTTATTGTTACTGACATTGGAAGCAAGAATTGTGAGAGTACTTGTGAAATGTCTCATCAGTTGAAAGGGCAGAGTAATAGCTTTGATTAAACTAGCCTATGCTAGTGCAGGCTCTTATTCTGGGGCAAAACCATAACAATGGAGGATAAAGAATAATGATGGATACAATAACCTTCCATTACTTTATACAGTAGAAACATTAGGAAAATTTAGGAGATTTTGAAAGGTGTGATAATACAGTAGTAAAGAAGAGTGTACAATATTATGACTGAGGCATTGGCAGCAAGGCAAAATCCCTGCTGAATGAAGGAAAAAGACAAGAGATCTCAAAGATTGGAAGGTTTGGACATGTGATGATGAGGGAAATGAACAGTTGGTCAGAAAAGCAGCAGATATGGAAATATCTAGGTTAGACCTGTAGGAAGGCCCATGAAATCAAGGAGTGGGATAGATGGAACCCAGACCTGAAGAGCATTGCAAGTAGAAGAGTAAGAGAACTCATTTTATCGCTGCCTGCTGATGGGCGCTCATTGGTTCACTCATCAGGGTTTGTGGACATCGGAGTGGAAGGTCTCCTGTTTGGTATTGAGACTAGGCTTCTCTCCTAATGTGTAGGCCTTCCAGGAGTGTAGCTGGCAACAGCGATGGTCAGTTGTTTGATCTATTATCTCTATGTTAGGGATAATGTCAATTCTTTTTATTCTCAGGTTAAGGCAGTCCTGGCTTGATTAAAAAGGGCTTCCACTCCTGGACATGGCAGGAAGATCCTCTTGGACAAGTGCAGGAGTAGTCATGCCAGTGTAGGAACCAAGCACTCTACGGATGGGGCACTTGTATCGGTAGACCATGTTGGTTTTCATGAGAGATCCTGCTTGTGGGGGGGCCACATTATTTCTCATCACTTAGGCTGCTGGTTTTCTTATTCCTGTAGAATATTATGAGTTTAATCATCTTCTTGGGATCGAACAGGCTGATGTTGCCCTCAATGATAGTCTTGAGGGTGTGTTGGTCCTCTTTATATCCTTTATATTCTTTGTAGAATTTTTGATGTCATCAGATGTATCAGGCGAGTTCTTGAATACCATCTATCTATGCTCTTCTAATGCACTTGTCAACATCCAAATTGCGTGTCCATTCTTGATGAAGATCGGGGCAACACGTTCCAGCTCTCTGTAGGTGTCAGTCCAAGAGGAGCAGTGCAGGAGAGCTCTTCTGACAAAGGGATTGAAGAACAATTGCTTGTATCTCTCTGGGGACTCACTCTCTGTTCAGACACATGCCCAGGTTAGTAGGTTTCGTGTACACCTTAAGTGATGATTGCGTTCCTCCTGCCACTCGGTAAGCACGTCAAGTTATGGGAGGCAACAATCGGCTGCTGTATTCAAATGAAGCAAAGACAGCTGTGGGTGTGGAAGGGCATGCCTCAAGCTTTCATTTCTTCACTTGTCTCAAAGGTGATGATTTGGCTGATTAACATGAGGAACATTTACGGCTTTCTTAGGAACTTGAAGACCCTCCTCTTGATGGCTACCCATATAAAAATTTGTCAAGAGGACCCCAGAGGGAAAAACCATCGGCATGCTGTCGATTTTGGTGTACAAATAGCCTCTGTGGGTGGAAAAGGAACCTTTTGGTTCGTCTCCAGAAGGCATCACATGTACACCCAAATCCTGGCGTGGCTTTGGGTTCTCCTTGGAGTCCTCTTCTTTTTACATGGGTACCATCTATAAAAAGAGGGTCTCAAAATATAAGAAATCCACACATGTATGTAGGTACATCGATGACACCTTATATCTATACCCTGAGACAAGTGAAGAACTGTAAAAGCTTAATAACTGCTTTCACACCCACACCTGTCTCAATGTTCACAACAAAAATACAGCAAATTATCACCTAAAACCCTTCCCTCGACATCAGTTCAAACAAAAGCAATGGCCAAACACTTCATCACAAACACCCAAAGAAACCTTAGATTACCATCTAAAACTATTGTCTGAATGGTAAAGTGAGCCCTAAATACTTATAACAATGATTTTACTAATTTAAGGAGCTTTTTCTTGACTGGCACCCAAAATAGCTATAAAATGTTTAATGTGAATCCTAAATAAATGGACATACATGTGTGGGAAATAGACAAGTTTTTTAGAGGAGCCTTAGATAGATGGTTCTGTTTTCTTATTTATATAAATTACATTTTATATAAACAAATTCCACAAAGGATATAAAGAAGATGATTAACCCTCAGGTCACCAATGGGATATCTTGGTTGATCCCATGAGAAGAAGATTCAACTCATAACACATCCGGACCCCTTTCAAGGATGTTGCTACTTACAGTCAGAAAATATCTTCAAAATTATACAAACTGTAGCATTAGTTTCTCTATAAGAAAATTAACAGTCAAAACAATACCTTTTTATGTTCAGTAAAAATGCAGGGCAATTTTTCAAGGTAGACTGCTGAATTTTATTTGGTTGGCAGCTGAATGATTGCTCTTTGCAATGGCATAAAAAGTGAAAAATCCCCAAAATAAGTGTATTTCGGTGAAATAAAGCATAGGATATTTGCAAAACTGCAGTTTCCACCAAAGAAAATTAGCCAAGATAAACTATTTGTGATCGTTGTCATTTGTTTTCCATAGCACACGGATATATTACCTACTCTAATGCAATGCAGAAGTTGTAGTATACAAAGGAAAAATTTATTTTCTGTATGTTATCAAAATGCAAAGGATTTGAATTTGGATGATGTCTATATCAGTCATCTGTAAGCAAAAGAGGTAATGTTGGATAGTGTTGTCCTCATGATTTGAGTTGTGAGAGTTGGCTTTTCACCTCTTAAATTCAAGTTGCATATAAAGGATTTTGCGGTTTACAATTATGTCACTGTCACCAGTGTTTCTGCTGTCTCCATGTTTTTTTTATATTCACGTTTGATAAATATTTTTTCCCTTTGATGTTTTCATCTTTAAAGTAACCTTTAGGAAAGTCTGCCAAAGGCAATTCTTTCATATGTTTTACATTATTTATGATCAGTAGTATCTTTCTTCCATGCATCAATTTTTGTCACAAACAGTAACACATGGGATCTGTTTCATAGACTTTTGAACAAGCTGAAGATACCACTCTGTTTAGCTAGAAAATATAGTTTGGAGTGAAAGATTTAGGAATTATTTGAATTAACAAAAGCAGAGCATTTAGCTGTTACCTGTGCAAAAGTGAGGCATACAGTTGACTATAACTAAGCATGTAGGGTTATAGATAACTACAGTTGTTACTCTTATCAAACTGTAGTATCTTTTACTTTATGATCAAGAGGAATGAAATTGTCATATAGCTGATCCAGATGCTTACCATTATCCTGACATTTGCATTTTGCAGCCCATCTTCATTGCACATTGTTAAAAAAGGACTGAAGGTCAATTGCAGTGTCCTGTGACCCCAAACAGATTGATTTTGCTATTTTATTTTTCCAATTATTCCTTTGGCAAACCTGAGATTTATCTGCCCAGCTATTAAACTTTATCTTTCCTGTAAGTTTCATCTTATCATATGATGTTTTTCCCTAGGGCAAACTCTTTGGTATGTGAACTTTCTGTAGAACAATATCAGTAACAAAAATCTGTTTCATTAGTTTGATTCTTGTACAGATGTTTTTAATCAAACAGAAATTATTCTCCAGAAAAGGGAGGATCAAGATAAATAGAAGCTTCTTATCTTTGACTGTTCCGTTTGTAGAATTGTAATGTTTGTCATCAATGTTTCCTTTGTTAAAAGGTATCTCATTCAGTACAGACAGTCAAATGTTTTATCATGCTGTTTGCTAGACCCATGAATCTCCAATTCTTTTGTATTATAAAGGGTTTTGGTTGTGGATTGAAGCTTGAGTCCTCACAAAGTGGTACAAACCTTTTGAGACATGCCATGTTTTCTGTGGAATTACCTTTTTCAGGTACAAGTTGTCCCTGATAGGGGCAAGGTTTTTATTATTTTAAATGTTGTGATAGACTACACTGAACAAATTGGTTTGGCTTCTTGAGCTGTTTATGTGGAAACATAATGTTTAGTACAGTATTGTTAATTTTGGCAAAAAAAAGTTGGCCTATATAATACAATCTCTAGATATTTTATAAAGATTGACTTTTAACACAAAAGGAGCATCCTTGTTAATTAGTATTAGTTCCCTTTCAAATATGGTAGATGTAGTATTTAAGATGAGAAAATAAATTTGCTTTTTAATTTTAGGGGTACTACTAAAATTAAAATCCTTGGATAATTATCAAAATATTCTTTGCAGCTTTAGAATACTTTAGGACCAACATAAGTGGACTTTTAAACTTTGTTTTTACACTTGCTGAGACTGTAGATCCCTAGTGGCCTCCAACTCCATATGATAATCATAGGAACAAATTTTTGATGCAACTAACTATTTTTGGTTCATGCAAAAAGTAAGTGCGATGGTCTCACTGCACACTTTCCTCCTCATCTTAGCACTCAGAACTTCTTCCCTTTGAAGACACGTGAAAATAGATCTTTCTAAAGCTGATAGGGGGTGGATGATTTATGGAAGAGCAGAAGCATCCCTTCATATACAAGTTTTCAAGTTTTCTACAAGATAACTGTATCTTAGAGTATGTAAAGCAATAAAACTCTGTAACTGCCTTCTGTGGATTTTTTTACAAGACTGGCATAAATCTAAACAAGTTATTTACAGGATTTATTTTTTCTTTTTAAGCATAAGCCAAACAACTTTTTGATATGTCAATTTTGGTTTGGAAATGTACAATCACAACTAGGTTTTATCAAGCCATCTATTGATTATGATGACTAGGAATTATACCCTTGCTCATTTAATGTTAGCTCTTGGCACTTTAAGCATGCAGGGTTTTGAGTTGCTTGCTTTTATTGTATCACTTCACAAAGGAGAAGTAAAGCTTCACCAGTAGATCTGCTCAGTTTACTGTGATAAGTTTTGATAGATATATGTTCATCTGTAATGCTCTCTGGAGTTTAGATTTATGTTGCTACTTAGAGTATGAAGCCCCAGAAATTTGGCTCCTGCCAGTGACACTAATGTCTGTAAACCCCAGATTTTCTCTTTGTGTATGTTAATCTTCTAGTTTTACAGAAATGTATTTTAAATAACTTCTGATGTAACAATTAGAATTTTCAAATTAAGCACATAAAGCTCTTTCTACGGTCTTCAAATTTGTTTTCTATGTTTTTCCTCTGAGACATGTTTCTTGTGTTATTTTTCTCTCCTTGCCATAAGTAGTAGGTTGGTCACATGTTTTAGATGTGAAGTATATATCATAGTTATCATTTTGATGAGCAGTAAACCCAGTTTAAGTATGAGAAATTCAAGATAGTAAGTTTTGCCAGTGTGATAAAGTGTAAAACTCTCTGTATACTTTATGAATTGGTTCATGTTAACGATGTACTTTAATATCTATGATCATTGTGACCTTGTTTCAAGCCATATATCAGTGATCTTTTTCTTTTTGCTAAACTTGTGTACTTGTATTTAGCAGTTCCACCTCTTTGCTCAACATTAATTTTTGTGTTGAGCATAAATGGGATGGCTTGCCTAGGAGGGGATTTTCTTTGATTTTGATTTGCAGAATCAGAATAAGTTTAGTAGTTCATAAATGTTGTGTGTGTTTTTTTGTTTATGTTTTTTCTTTTGACTACAGATGATTTAAATTAGCAGAGGGTATGGGGCCAAGATTTTAGGTTCTATTGTTTAAAAATCATTGAAAAGATTTACTATGCCTGATATGCAAGTGATGATGCACCAAATTCCATGTGGTGAAGTTTAAAGTGTTTGATCCTGATGTGAAATACCAGATTTCTTGAAAATAGTCATTCTTTCAGCTAAGTGATGACAGGTCATCTTGTACACATACCAAGTTTTTATAATGATTAGTTTCTAAGTCAGCATTCTTCACATATATTTTGTTAGAAAAGTTCTTGTGTTATTATTTTGCCTTCTTTGATTGTTTAGGAATATGTGTCATTGTTCCAGATTTTGGAGATAAAAATACTGAATTACTATAGTGGATGAATGTTCAAAGTTTCTGCATTTCTTTGTAAGAAATCCTTGTGCTGCATCAACCCATTGTAAGGGAAACAGTCTCTTCTCTGCATGTCCAGATTCTTGTATTGGAGTTACTTTAATACACGTGATTCCATTGTAGACTAGTAGTATTTTCAGCTTTTCCTTGTCACTACCAGTTTGCCTTTATGACAGTCATTGCCTCAAATCAATCAACTTTATTATACTCATGGGTTTTCCATATTTTATGTTTTACTTTTCCATTTTTCTATCAAAGTTATCTTTCAGCTTTACCTTTTCATTTGTGTAGTTGGGAAGTGGCATATTGCCTCGTTTTGGGTGATTGGGTTACTTAATATTTAGTTTGTTTTGGTGATTTTATGTAGGGAACGTCATCCAGTGGTGAGTAGTTGAGTTGTTGGTCTTGTGTGTTTTCCTACCATTTTCAAGCAAGAAGTTTTGTTGCCTTGCATTAAAGTAGCGGTGTGTGCTACATTCACTAGTGATTACATGTAAGCAGTTTTGAGTTTAATCATCATTATATTATTTTCATTTTCTTTATCCTGAAATGGTATGGGGCGATTTTAAACATATAAATCATGTTTGATTTTATTAGATGTTTTATAGCAAAACATTTTTTATGTTTAAAAGTCAGTAATTTCGTGAAGACGCTCATAGGACAACAAATGGTGGGAGGGAGCAAAATGTAAACAAATGCAGACTGGAGCATTAGAAAGACTGTGGTGCAGTAGAGAGAAAACCTGATGGCTAGGGTTGTCAATTTTTGGGTTGTAAGTCTGTTTTTTAGTTTTTTGTAGTCGTAGCTGGATTATAAAAAGAACAACATGAACAGGTGGGTGGATTATATTTCTTGTAGCATTTTTGGACATATTAGGCTAGAAAAACTTTCAAGTGGTAGCAGAGCATGGTTGGTTAAAACTCGATGGATCTGATGGTAAACTTTGGGAAATTAAATGGAGAAGAGACACCTCTGACATTTAGCGGGTCACTGGGGCGATTATGAAGGATGGAGAGGACTGACTTCATTATGGTTTGTGGAGAAGAAGTGAAATACCCAGGGGATAGAGACAAGAATGAGCTTAAAAGGAAAAGCTTTAGAAGTAACAGAAGGAACTAATAGAGATGAACTTAAGGGTAAAGAGGGTTCAAAGATAATCCTGTCCAAACTAGATGAAGTGTATCTAAAAGATACGCTAATGGAAAATTATAGTAAAATGAAAAACCATTTTAAAATAGAAAGAGAATCTATTGAAAGATGAGGTATTTTATAATTAGCTATGAAAAAGCAGAGTCAGATTTTATAATCAGGTATGAAAAGGCAGGGTCAAAGTGTAGTAGAGCGATAGGGAAAAGCATGCTTGAAGGGGAAGCAAAAGGTTTTCATGTACTAGAACAAGCGAATCTCACGGAAAATCAAAAACAAATGTGGTCAAGGAAAGTTGGAATATAAAACATTGTCACAGATAATGAAAAGAATATTTGAGGGAATAGGAAACAAAGAGAAGGGGGAATGGTTGGGATCAGAAGGCTATGCGAATTTTGGGAGGGGGAGGGAAAACCAGAGATATTGGGGCAAAGTGAATTGAGGTAGAGGTGGAAGAAATATTATAAATAGAGAAGGGAAAGTAACAGTAATGTGCAAATCAGAATGGCGTTGGGCTAGAGATTGTCCTCAAAATTTTCAAAAGAAGAAGAAATTAGAAACTGGACAAGAGAAAGAAAAAGTTTATATAGGAGAAGTTAGTAAAATAGAGGAAGAATCTTGGGAAGAGGTTGGTGCAAGTTTAGACATAGGATGTAAATCAACAGTTTGTGGGGAATTGTGAATAGCACGCATTGTTGTGGGTTTGAATCAAGAAGAGTTGAGGAGAATGAATGATACCAAGAAAGAGTCTAATAAAGTATTTAGTTTCAGTGAGTCATCATACAAGTCGAAAGGAATAATGGAAATACCAGTGATATTGATAAACAGAAAATTTTATTTGAAGACAGACATTTTGCAGGGTGATGTACCGTGGTTAGTAGGTAAGACAACCATGAGTAAAATGGGTATGACTATAAATTTAAAAGAGAATTGTGTTAAAATAGAAGTATTAGGGGAAGTGAAGGTAAAAGTAAGAGAAGACAAACAGGGCCACTTAAGAATGCCAATTTTGAGGAGGAAGGTGGAAGATAGAAGAAGAATTGTTACTGGAGGGCTGGAAGGGAAAGAGTCTAAGGGAAATTAAAGGTGCAATGATGAAGTTACATCTACAATTTGGTCACGGAAGTGGAGATAAAGTATGGAAGTTAACAGAAGCACAACATGGTTTGAGAGAGAAAGAAAAAGAGGAAATAAAACCAACAGACTTAATTGCAAGTTGTGAGGTATGTAAAAGATACAAAAGAAACCCAGCTAAACCATTAGTGGGATTTTCTTGGATTAAAATATTTAATGAAGTTGTAGCAATGGGTGTGGGAGAGATAGAAGAGAGAGAGTTCTTGGTAATGGTAAATATGGCAACGAGGTAATGTCAGGCTTTTTGGATAAAGACAAGAAACCAGAAACTATTATAAAGACACTTTTGACAGGTGATTTGTTACATTTGGTGCCTTCTCAAATATCATCAGACAATGGGAGAATTTCAAAATGGAAAAGTAGGAGGATGGCAGAAAGATGGAATATTAAAATATCGGCCACAGCATCTGAATCTCATGGGACAATGGAATGTGTGAAAAGATGATGAGGAAGTGGTCCATAGCATTAAGATAGGTAGTGAGTGCCAGGAACTACTTATTAAATAGTGGTGGTTTCTCCCCTAACCAATTAGTATTTGGGAAAAAACCCTTACTTGCCCAATTTAATGGGAGAAGAAAGTTCAAGTCCTGGAAGCAGATAGAAAGGTATGGAAGAAAGCTTAGTAAGGGATACACTGAATGCATTGCATCAGGCCAGAGAAGTGTTTATCAAAAATGAGTCTTGTAATAAAATAAGAATTGCTTTAAACAAAAATGTCAGAGAACATAAATTTGAAGGAGTCGTGGGAAATGAGGGGTTCTATAAGGGAGAAATTGAAAATGAATGGAGGACCTGCTCAGGTAGTGTGAGTATCGGGTAAGACAGTAGTGATTAAACATGGGGAATCTCTAAGAGAAAAAGGTAGAATACATGTTACTAGGAGTCAAAGACTATCACCAGAAAAAGAAAAGATACCTAAAATAGATAAAACACACACTGTGAATGACGAATCCTGTGCATCAAATGATGGGATAGTAGATAGGCAGAAAGGAAAGGAGATGATAATGGGTTGGAGAAGGAATGCAGATATAGAAGAGACTATAGAAAGAGATTTGCAGAGAAACACTGGAAGATGAAGGGAAAGTGAGGATAAAGGGATACCCCAAATTCAAAAAAGGAAATAGAGTTAGAGCTATAAACAAAAATACAGGACAAATAGAAGAGTGGACTATATTAAGTCTTGCAGGAAAAAGATCAAAAGCAAATCTTGGGCTGATTCGTACAATGTAGAAGACTCACAGTCAGGTGACAAGGAATGGGTTAACTTAAGAGATTATAGTCATGTAGAAAAAATTGAAGATGAAGAATAGGTTTTGCTAGAATTTGAAAATAGAACCGTAATTGAAGCTAAAGAAAAAGAACTGCAAATTTGGAGAGATAAACAAGGTATATGAGGAGGTAAATGACGTTGGACACAAAGCTATATCTACAAGATGGATAGTAACTGAAAAGGTAAAAGGGTGGGGTTGGGAAAGGGTATGTAAAGCAAGATTGGTAGCTAGAGGTTTTGAAGAAGAAATGGCTGAATTGGAAAAAGACACTCCTACATGCATTGCCAAAATTGTAAAATTTTATTTGACAGTAATAAAATTGAAAGACTGGAATTGTTATACGTTAGATGTAAAAGTTGCATATATACAAGGTGATAAAATGCAACGAAAAGTATATTTGAAACCACCCAGTGAAGATGGTTGGAGTGGATTATGGAAATTGAAGAAAGCTGTTTATGGGGTCAAGGATGCAGTAAAGGCAAGGTATTGTAAGGTGGTAAAAGTGGTGGAGGAGCTTAAAGGTAGATATAGATTATAACCTAATATATTCTTTTGGAGGAAAGACAATAAATTGAACGGTATTTTATGGACACATAGATGATTTTTGCTATGGAGGAGCTGAAGGATTTTGAAAGGAAACAGTTGGGAAATTGAAAGGGAAATTGCAAGTAGGAGGACAAGAAAGTAGAAGTTTTAGGTGTATAGGAGTAACAGTAGAGCATAAGGAAAATGGAATATATCTTAATGAGTGGCAATATATAAATTCTATAAGAGAACCAGAAGCTAGAAGGTTTATGGGTAATAGAGTATTGGGACAAAAGGAGTTAGCAGAATATAGATCAGTGGTAGGACAGTTGAATTGGGTACCGCTACATACCATGCCAGAAATATATGATGATAATGAATTAAGTAAAGCTTTTAAAGAAGGAATGACTCAGGATATGAAAAAGCTGATTAAAATAGTGGGAAAAACTAAGAGCATAATGGGAGAAGTGATAATAAGTAAGTAAGAAGAAGAAAAGATTTATTGTGAAGCCTATGCAGATGCTTCATTTTGGAATATTGAAGATGGTCATACACAAATGGGTTATGTGATGTCTTTGACAGGTGGTAATAGGAGAAGTCCCATATGGTAGAAATCCAGAAGAGTAGCAAAGTCCACCATTGAAGTAGAAGCTCCGAGTGTGGGGGAGGCCATAGAAGGATTGATATATTTCAAACATTTGTGGGAAGAGATAGTAAGAGGGAGGAAATTAGAAGCATTGGTTAAAACTGGTAGTAAAACCTAATGACTGCAATAAAATCAAGTACTGGAGTAAGTAGTAGGAGATTAAAAATAGATATTGCAGCATTAAGAGAAACAATAGAATCTGGAGAAATAAAGGAGGGGAGATGGATAAAAGGAAAGCATGAAATAGCTGGAGTTTCAGGGGAAAATATTAAAAATTACTTAAAGGGTAAAGAATTGGAAAATAATGGAGATTAGAGGAGATTAGGATAAGAAGAGGTTGGAGGGGAGGGAGAAGGAGATAAGTGTGATTATATGTTAGTTTTAGAAGTTGAATCGTTATTTTATTTTTATTTTCTGTATATTAGTGAAATGGTATGGGCATAACGAAATGTATAAAAAGCACGTTTAATTTTATTAGATGTTTTTATAGCAAAACATTCTTTATGTTTAGAAGTATCTGTTCGTGTTGTGACGTCATATGACGACAAATGACGGGAGGGAACAAATTGTAAACAAATGCAGGCGGGAGTGTTGAAAAAACTGTGGTGTGGTAGAGAGAGCTCTCTGATGGTTAGGTTGTCAGTTTTGGGTTTAAGTCTGTTTTGTGGTTTTTTGTAGTCGTAAGCTGGATTATAGAAAAAGAACAATATGAACAGGTGGGTGGATTGCATAATTGTAGCATTTTTGGACGGGTTAGGCCGGAAAAACTTTCAACTAGCTATGAAGTTTTCTGTTGGTGCAATTTGTGGTTCTAATTAATTTGCTTACTAATTTGCTAATATATTTGGTTGATGAGTAATTTGTGGGTGTGAAGTTACAGAAGTGTAAGATTTTTTGTTTTCCTTGATGTCACTCATGTCTACTTGGTGTAGTAACTTTCTCTGCTCTTAGCCTATCGTTTATCACATCTATTGACCTTCCTGCCTGCCATGCCCTGGCTTACATATCGGGTTGCTTGATTGGGCATGTCATCTCTGGACAAGGGTCCTCATCTTCTTTGGTGTGCCAGTACTAGCAGTGTTTGCCATGGAAAACATGGGATGTATGTAATTATTTGGGATTAGATCAGTGTTTCATCTTTGCCTAGAAGTGTGTATAAATGTCGCCCCCTCTAGACTCCTGCGGATGTTTATGCTAGTTCCTCCTCTATTAGCCATACTTTTATGTCTCCTTTGCCTGTTCCCTTAATCAAGGAGAGGGTGTCTTTGAGTGATGCCTCAACCATCATGACACTTCTGCCCTCAGTGAAGTCTCAGTGCCACTCCACAAGATGTGAGTTGGTCACCACTGCTGTTTGCCCCATTGTCCCTGTGCACTTTGGTGCTTTGGCCCCATGTATGACTTTGATCATTCTACCTATCCTTACCATGCTTCCCTGGTGAGAACTTTAATTTGGCCTTTCGATGGCTTCCGTCTCTACCTTTCTGCCTCCATCACTGCTGTTTCCCCCCACCTCTACCACCTCCTGCTTCAGCTCCAGCTGTTGTCCTTCATAGCCTTGGGATTTACATACAGCCTCAGGTTGTTGCTTCATCCACATTCCTCCTCCTCTTCATTTCCGTGTTTCAAATCAGACTTCATTGGATGGCCCTGCTTTCATCCTTCTGTCTCATTTGCAGTCTAGGCAGCCTATGATTAATTGGATTACTTGGAACATACAACATTTTCAATACAATCCCATTACTCACTGTTTGACCGGCTTCTTCCCTACCTCATTCATTGTAGCCTGTTCTTGGTGCATTAAGTAATGAGTAATGCTTGCCATCTTGTGAGGTTTGGGCATGCTCTGAAGTGAAGTTCTCGTTTCACACGCGATATATTGATGTGATGGATTTCCTACATCGGAAAAAGGCAACTTTGGATTTAAAAAAATTATTTTGGTCATCACCTGTTCAATGAATGCTGCCAGTGAGAAACAGTAGATTGTATTGTGGCTAATGAAAAATTTAAATCTCTTAAAAAGGAAAATAAATTCTTGCTTGTATAATATTCTTCCTGTTATGATATTATTACATCAGTAGATAAGTGTCATATGGGGAAAGTTAACTGTTAATTACTGCATAGCATATTGGTGCCCTTAGACATTCAAGGTATCTCACAGTTAACAGTTAATTCCACACAATTTCTAGCCTAAACCAAACTGTACTGTATACTTACTCAATTTAAGAGATTTATTTGCAAAAGTTACATAAATTATGTATTTGATTAGTTGACTACTTGATATATACCGTAGTTTCATTTACCATCTGTATAGTGTGTTAATCTATCTCCAAATTCCATACCATTTTGTTGTTAGTATCAGAATAAAACCTTTAGTGTTACCTGCGTTAAATTAGAAAATTTGAACAGTTACATTTAAAAGTGTGAACGAGACAGATATTAAGCGTGCGCAAGTGGAATATACCATCAGCTTTTTCAATCAGAAAGTAGTCAAAATTGCTAAAAATGCAAAATTGCTGTCAAATAAAGATTCAAGAACATTTATGGTCTGCTTCTGAAATAAAGCTAGATTTTGGAATAAATCTCATATCTTAAATAATAAGAGATTAAGTTGGTTCACTTCTAACAGCACTTGGATAATTACAAGGGATGCTGATGATAACAGGATTGTGTGAAAAATCATTGAAAGTGGTTGCCAGTCAAATATTAACCAGTTGCAGGCAAAGGTATAAGTGCTGTATAGTCTTACATTTTATAAATTTAAACTTGGGCAGACCATTGCACCACGGCATGGCATAGTGTAGGTGTTACTAAAGGTCCTTTACATAATATCTTCTTAGGCCTTAGCTGCATTGTGTTTGACTTCTTGCTTTCATATTCCCTTTGGTCTCTTCATATTTAATGTCCAGATTCTGTGACCTTTCCTTGCTCCTATTTTTACTTAACATGTTAAGAACATGATACTCACATGGGTTGCCTGAGAGCATCAAGAAATGGTGATATTCTGTCTTTGGATATCACAGTCTGTATTGTCCCCATCTATTCACATTCAGTCTTTTAATTAAGTAGGTTTTCTTAGTATAGTTTACTGCCTCATCTTTCTCATGTTTTGTTTATCTTTATTTTCTCTCATTTATTTTTACCATTATTATACAGTTTTTTTTTTTCCTCCCCATCTTTGCTCTTCCAAACAGTTATTTTTGGACCACAGTTTTTGCCCTTCCTCATCTGTGTTCTTCCAAACATTTATTTTTGTCCTCCAGGATATAAAAATTCTAATTGCTTTCCTCTCATATCATCTTGACCCTTACCACCAACCTCTTGGCTTACCTCCTCTGCTGACACTTAATTTATACTACTTAGCTTCTCGTATCTCATCTTTATGATTTCATGTAACCCATTAATTTTAAGATTTCTTAGTCTGTGTAGAACTGTTCCCAGTTGGATTCATTTAACTGTGAAAAGAAGGCTCCCTCTTCCTTTTTCCTTAACCTTTGCTTCTTCACACATTCCATTTTGTGACTGTATCATACACATCTCGGTAGTGATTTCCTAAATCATCATTGGGTGTGAACCAGTTTTGTGCCATCTTTACTGTTTGCTAATTCTTTTTTCTCTATGGCTTTCCTTCATGCTTTTGCCTTGACGTAAGTTTCTATATTTTATGAAAATGTGCATAGTGGATAGAAGAATTTGAAACGGGTTCCCCTTTTTCTGGGAGATCCAGAAGTCTTGTTCATGAATACCTTGAAGGATAGGGGATGACTCCACATTTGAGATCTTTATGGGGGTGGCTATAAATGTGAATGAGAGAAAAACATCAGAGTTCCATAAATGTCCTTGAGTTCCAGGACATTTTGTATGGCCTCCAATCTTTCAAGACACCTGCAGAAGGGTGAAACATCAGTGAGGACTGAGAATTGTGTACTGTACTACCAAGCCTACTTGAAGAACCAAGGAAACACTTAGTCTAGGATATGTACCTCCTAGTTGTGGGTTCTTCACTTAGTCACATCACTCTTATTCCAGCACAAACTGTTATTGTAGACTCTCTCATCAAGAAACATCTTCTGGTGGATATTTCTCTCAAACTCCACAGATGATGAGATGAAGCTCAAAGAAACCTTTGGAGTCCCTGTGGTGGACCTGTTTGCGATGTTACTGAATCATAGATTGATTATGTATTGCTCCCTGCTGCTTGATCCAGTAAGAGCCACAGATACATTGCCTTCAAGTGTCAGATGGCATGGAAATCTAGGCATTTTCCCCTTCCATTTATATCTGCCAGGTCATGGTAAAATTCAGCAACTAAAGGAATGCCCACTTGATCTTCCCCCATCCCCATCCCCTATTTCCAAAGCCTGCTTGCTCTTGTAGTTGGCTTCCCAAGGTGGGTGCCGACATGGAAGAAGTTGCTGAAGCAGCCCCTTATGCACAGGTTCCACAATATCTTGAACTACGTCAACTTCATATGTGGACGTCATCCAACATCTGCTCGTGCATATGCATACACCTACTTCTCTCTGTTGGAGTAGCAAATGGAATTCCTTTGCACTCAAAGTCTCCTTAATAGCAGGCTTTACATCTTTTTCAGATCCGAAGTGAAGTTGTCAATGTCGGCTATTAAACGATATGGGTCAACTCTCCCTCAAGTTTTTGAGTCAAGGTGATGCTAATAGGGAGATATAGCATGATTATTGAGGAGCTTGACCAGGCCTCCGTACAAGCTCCTCAGTCAAGCTTGTCTTTAGGACCTGACAATAAAGACTGCATTTTTTCTAGGCCTAGCAACTGTGAAATGAGTGGGCAAGGTACATGACCTGCTGGATATTGTCACCCATATAGGGAATACAGTAAACCCCCCCGTATTCGCAGGGGATACGTACCACACCCCCCGCGAATAGCTAAAATCTGCAAATACTTAAAACCCCTCTAAAAACACACAGGACTGCCTATGTTGATAGTTCAAACACAAAAAAAAACTAAAAAAAAATACTTATACCGGGGTATTTTAATAGTTTTATCACAAAAAATGCATTTAGTCATGAAAATATGAAAATACAGTAATGAGTGAATATTTCTCAGTGAAAAATACTGCAAATGGGCGAATTTTCCAGGAATAATGTGTATATATGTTCCATAGAGAAATCCGCAAATAGTGAGTCCGCAAATCATGAGAATATGAATACTGGGGGTTTACTGTAAATCTTATGCAACAAACATAGTGAACCCACTGTACGTCTGTGCCACAAGTCACCACTGAGAGTTGGGAAAATAAACATGACTGGTGGCATAACTCTATTTGAGGGTTTGAAATGGAAGTAGGCACTGGGAGAATACACTTGAGATCAGTATTCCAAACAAGGAAGAAGAAAATTAGGACACTAAGATATAAGACCCCATCACAAAACATTCAAAAACATTTCTGCAAGATATCAACTTTTTGAGAAAGAGGAGTATTATTTTGAATATGCTGGAAAGTCAGTTTCCTGTCTAAAGTTACATCTAAAATCTTAAGAGAGTCACTGATACATTAAAATGCAAGGGCAGAAATGTTCTGGATTGACTAACTAGCCTACAGTGAGTATTATAAAGGTTAAGCTTTCATACCCCAAAACCAACTCCAGTCATGAACACATTCTATTCAAGGATTTTGCAACCAACTACAGACCTAAGGAATGGAGAAGGAACAGCAGCTGCAAGAGTAGCATCATGTACGTATGCAACCAATTTGTTCTCCAGGCCTTGCCACATGTCACTGGTGTAGATAATAATGTACATCCAAGAACACTGGCTTGAGGAACACCTGAAGTGACATTACTAATGCTACTACGTAGGCTATGAACACAGACTCAGTTCGCCTATTAAAAATTAATTGAAAATATTTTAAAAAAGATCCACCAAATCCCAGTAATTTTACCTTGTAGGTAAGAGCTTTATGGTTCACACTTTCAAAAGCCAGTGCTAAAATCTAAACTAACCATGCGTGCCTCTGCACCCTCATTAAGAGCACGGTGCAAGACAGTAGATATGGACAGAATGCATCACAATTATCAAGGCCTTATGAAACTCAAAGTAATGTTGGTAGCAGGTTATTATCTTCAACAAACCTACAAAAGATACTTAGAGAGCAGTTTCTCAATAGCCATAGATAAAACAGGTAATCTGAGGGGTATGAGGATGGACTTAGTATCCACTCCTCCAAAAAGAAGGAAAGCTTGCAAGACCAACTGACTCTCTGGAAATAGTAATAATCTTGGGAATCAGGAAATCAGCAGTCTTAATAGAAAAAATGGAACAGATTCTATTAGGGTCTATGCTGCTGTAAATGTCAAGCCCAGAAGCAAAATTTTCACTTTCTTAGGTTTGAAGGCCATTGAACACAACTTTGGCTCATGAACACCAAGGCAACACCAAGGACTCACCATACAATTTGGTCACAGACTTGAACCAAAAGTTCTGTCTTCTGTATAGAGCAATATACAGCAGTTCCATCAGCCTGTGTAGAAGGGGAGGCATGCTAGAATCAACTCTTTAGGCCTTATAGTCACGGCAAGGTAAATTGTTCAAAGGGATTAGCTGGGAAGGGCTACTACTACTGCTTTCTTGTTACTTCCTTCTCTGTCACTTTTTTGGGTTTGAAAGCAGGTCAGTTTGCTGTTGAGATAAGTACTGAAGCTCTTAGATCTTTTTAATCTTCATAGTACAAACAATTGTTTTACTCTCTGGACCCCAAGAGGCCCATACTAGTAGTCTGTGCTTCAGGCTGAGCTTTTATGAAGGACACTCATATAACAATACCTGCACCTGGATCATAGAATTAGTACATTTGAGGAAGCTTTGTTTTTCTTCGTAAATAATAATTCAGGCATCTTTTGCTTAAGGGGCACGTCTACACCATAAGGCCCCATTATAAAGTAAATGACTCTTTCTGTCTTATGATTGAAGGGATTTGTTTAAATTTTTACCACTTATTCTACAAGTAATAATGAAAATTCTCTTTGGGGGAAATTTAGAAATTTTGACCTCTAAGTTCATTTTTTTCTGCAGTTGAAAAAAATCATGACATCACTTCAGTAATATAAAAAAGAAAGTTGCATTTAAAAATTATTTTCCTGCCAACAAATTAAAGATATATAGTTATACTACACTCTGTGAAAGTTTCATTGAATTTAGTTCAGTCTTTGAGAAAGAAGTGTTTAGTTTTGAAAAAAGTAAGTTTTGAGAAAATAGCAAAACAAAAATATTTTTGAACTTTCAAGAATCCTGAGAGAATCGGAGCATCTTGAGCGAATTATCCCTATATCATTATAACCTGTTTTCTCTACGCTAACTCTAGAGAGAATAGGATATTTTAATGGGTGATAAGTATTTTTGAACATATTTTTTTACACTTTTTTACATGCTTCTTTACAATTTGTCATTCACAGCGCCATGCAAGCGATGAACAAAATTGTCCATGAACCAATCTAAACATTTTTTTTAGCAGTAGCACTTCAAGATATGTTTTTATAAACAAAACAGATGAAAACTGTTAATAACAAATTTGATAATTCCTCGAAATTTGGCAGTTGGCGCACTCCGTAATGGGTTATAAAGCGCAAATGATATTTCATAACACAAAAACATGTTTTTCATACAGACCTACTGACCTTAAGGGATTATACCCCCTCCTTACCAGGTTTTTCAATCCTCATTAGTGTAGAACAAATTAGTTTAGATACTAGAACTAGTTAGAAGTTGGCCAGACAGAGGCGATGGGTTCTTTCTAGGGTATTGGTGCAACTGGTTTGAATTCCATACGGAATAAGACATTTTAAGATTTGGTTAATATTAAAAGCATTTCTTTTTGTATCATCAGAACATTGTTTTTGCATTGTAAAAGTGTTGCTTATATTCTCATTCTTTCTTTGTCTTTCATGTCCCCTCTATAAACTTTGTGTGAAAAACATCACCTGTATTTTGTTGGGCATGCCTCACTTGGTATAATAATACTGCTTGTTTCTTGTAATATTTTAAAAATCGTCATAGACTTCACCCGTTTGAGGTTTGTTTTAGCAAGGGAAAAAGTAGTTTGTTGTGTTTCACATAAAACCCATTAATCATATTTTGCTTTATTTTAAATTCTTAGTCACACCAAGTGTAACCTTCCAGAATATAGACCCCAACATGCCCACTCCGTCCTTTGATGGATGCCGGCTTACCCTCACTTCATTGTGTGACTTGGTAACGTCAACAAAGTTTCTCACTATCTATTCCAGGTTATTGGTTTTACTTTTTGGTATAGTCTTTTAATGTCATTCACTTGTTATTGATTATTTATCAGGATTTGCTATATTGAGATTGTTACAGTTGAATATTAATACTTAATTCTGTAGAATTTTTATTCTTGCCAATCTTTTTCTTGTGAATATCTTGGAGGTTTGATATTCACTGAAAATCTCTGATAATTGGAAATTGACGAATATTGGTGCTTATTGGTGCTGATAAGCGGGAATCGGCGCCTCTGTTTGGTGGGTATCGGCAGTGATCTTTGGTTATCGGTGCTGAAAATCCAGTAATTGTCGTCGCTAGACAAATGCTGTAAAACCTGATCACCAATAACCGAGGCCGCCGATAACCGGGGACTGCCTGTACTGTAATAACAATGAATAATAATGTACAGTAGTAATAATGCTACAATACATAATAGTAATAAGATTAAGATTAAATAATAATAGTACAGTAATATTAATAAGATTAAATAATAATAATAGGTAATATACACTGGGTACCTGTAATAATAATTCATAATAATAAGATTAAATAATACGGGTACTCACCAGTGATGAATGTTGATTATAGATGATGATGATGAATTAGCTGTGTAGTCCAATGAATGACAATGAAGATATGACTACACAGCAAAGTAGAAGAGTTACATCTCCTCTGAGGGCGCCTCTTCCCCTTCTTCAGGAGGCGCTTTGTCAGGGGTTTCAGGAAGCACCACCTTGTTGAGGTAATTGAACATGTCCCGAAAGGTGTTACGATAGGGCTGCATCAGTTCATTAAGCCCGCTGGAAAAATTTCTGGCTCTTTCCTGAAAATTATCCCATGCCTTTGTCATTGTCTGCAACTGCCTGACTTTCTTAAGAATTTTGTACAGACCAAGAAAGTCTTCAAAATCGTGGTCCGCTGTTGGGATAGAGTACATGAACAAAGGTGGTGAGCTCTTCTCCAGCAAGGGCCTTCCCAAGTATTCTACCCGTCTTCATATTCCTTGTTGATGAAGGCGACAGCACTTACTGTCATACCATAACAGCCTGCTATTTCTTTGTGACTTTTGCCCTCTCTTAACATAACAATCACGTCTGCCTTCTCCTCAAGTGTCATGATCTTCTCCGGCGCTTAGGCTCTTTGCCAGAAGCCTTAGAAGAAGCAGTGTTTAGGAGGCATCTTAGGGCACAATTCAAAAAGATACATGAATCCACACATTAGAATTCTTGAAGCCCGACAAACCCGCGCGCCAGAAGAAGAAGAGGAGCAAGAGCCACAAGCAGGACCATCATCAGCTCCTCAAGGTTTTCAGGTCAGCAAGGGGTGGTTCCACTGCTTTCAGAGGCAGTTCCAACTCAAGAATGTTTCTTTGCATGGGGAAGCAGCATCTCCATAAAATATCCAGAGACCAAGAAAATTATAATGGAGAAGGGCTACCATCCAGAACAGATGTTCAATATGGAAGAGACTGGCCTGTTATGGAAGATGCTGTCCCAGACGTACCTCATGAAAGACAGAACCAAAGCCTCTGGATTTAAGGCCCAGAAGGATGGGGTTACCCTCATAATGTTTGAGAAAGCAGCTGGCTTTATGCTGAAACCAGGCCTCATTTACAAGGCTGCAAACCACAGGGCCCTCAAGAATAAGAACAAGGCATTGCTGCCTGTGTTTTGGATACACAACCCCAAGGGCTGGATCACCAAAGTCCTTACATCTAACTGGTTCATTCAGAGCTTCATCCCTCAAGTTAGGCAATACCTCAGTGACTTGGGCATGGAGTTCATTATGGATAGTGCTGGCAGCCGCCCTCTCGGTCTTTATTACCAGGGGCTCCAGCTCGAGTTCCTCCCTGCCAACACCAACTCTCTCCTCCAGCCTATGGACCAGGGCGTGATGCGTGCCTTCAAGGCACTCTACACCTGGAACTCTGTTTAGCACCTTGTGAATGCAATGGACACTGACCGTGAATTTACGCTGATGGAGTATTGGCGTAAATTCACAATTGCCACGTGTCTGTCCGTTGTCGACCAATTGTTGAATGACATGAAGAACAAGACCCTTAATGCCTGCTGAAAGAAGTTGTGGCCAGAGTGTGTTCACAATTATAAGGGCTTCTATCCTGATGAAATTCAACATTTGACCATTGATAAGGTGGTCCAGTTGGTGAGGATTCTTGGTGGAGAAGGCTTTGAGGACATCACCCTGGATGAAGTCAGCACCCTCATTGATGCCCACTCTGACCCCTTGATCCATTTTCACTCTTAGATCCTTGTACTAAATTCCTTTGTTCTAAGGATCTCTTACTTTGCTGTTCAGCCACTCCAGCTTCCTCTTTCCATTTTTGTAAACACTGATTAGCTGAAAGCTTGGCTTTATAGCCTAAATTTTATAATGAATTTATTTATTCTTCCTCTCTGGATGCAGTAGGAAACACACACGCACAGAGCGAGTCCATTAATAGACGATATTCATGCACTCAATGCCTCTGGTGTTAATAATGGATTTCTTCATATTTTTTGGATGCCAGAAGTTACCATCTGCTGGTAAAGGTTACCAAGTGGCCCTCTGTTTGTTAAGTTTTAGTCCAGCATTGTATGGACTTAGTAATTGATCAAGACATCTCTGACTTAATTAGGGACTAGTTAGACTTCAAAGGCTGTTGGTGAGACCCTAAGTTTAGTTCTAGAATTGGCTCTGAAGGTTTTGGTTTGACCTGTGTATGAGCCACAGAGTCATGTCTTATCACATGCATTAAACTGAAATGTGTCAGAAATTTTCATGATTGTCTGGAATTTACTCATTTCAAAAATTTCTCTTAATAGTTTTTTCTTGTACTCTCGATATTATTTCTAAGGTACAGTCTTCCAACACCAGTGACATTCGGACAGCATTATTATAATTCCTGCTGTATCTTTGCAGTCCTCAGTGACGAAGGATGTTCTTTGTCTTGTTCATGCTGAAGGACAAAGGAATTTTTCCTTTCACTGAGACTTTAAAAATGGACCAGAGAAAGAAATGTATTTTCAAGAGTAGTGTCTTTTTGATTTAAAAAAGCTGAAAGTCAGATGTTGTTAAGATTTTTCTGATGTAGAGGTCATTACTTGGAAATTGGAGCTCATGATGTGCATGCTCTCCATCCTTAGCATTTAAATACAACCTGGAGTATTCTTGAGGCAAGGATTTTGAGATGTTTCTCTGCTAAATTGTCTTTTAGACATGTTCCTAATAAACACTTTAATGTATTTGAATTGGGATTGACTTTTGGCAGGTTTTTTAGTATTGAGAGGAAGGGATAGTGATTTACAGTCACCATCATAACACCATTGTTTTTCATCCCCATAACACGTGCTGTGGATCTTTGTTCTGGGAAGATACTTGTAGTGTGACTTGGAATCCATGGTTGTGAAAATAAGACAAAATATGGTTAATCGGGTTTTATTAAAAATATGCTGTATGTTGTAAAAAGGTTTTTGGTGTATGATGTTTAAATACATCATTGCCATCTTTTACAACCTTTTAAAATGCATATTGTGACCTGAGTTCAGTGTTGATCTTAGTTTACATATTTTGCAATTTTACTGCAATTATTTTGTAACATTTGGAAATAGTTGAAACACATTTATTTTGTCTGTCAAGGCACATTACTGGCTCTCTCTTTTATGATGGCCAAACCAGGTTAGAGCAGTTGAACTGTTCTTATTTGATTTAGCAATTTTTTATAGCCCATTACAAATGTAACGTTTTTGCTGTGAATGTTTTATGTTCCTAAAAATTATTTCTTGATGCTCGTGTACATGATGAATCATGATGTATCTTGATTTTTTATATTATTATTTGATTTACAGTCCGAGACGGTGACACAGTGAAGCACTACCGAATTCGTCAGCTCGACGAGGGTGGTTTCTTCATTGCACGAAGAACAACGTTTAGAACACTACAAGAATTAGTAGAACATTATAGTAAAGATGCTGATGGATTATGCGTAAATCTTAGAAAGCCTTGTATTCAGGTAAGTCAATTTAGAAAGCTAGTTTTGTACGTTATATGTATTCATCATTCAGTATTTCACTTGTATTAGTTAAGTTACCTATTGCTTTGTGTACAGGATTTTCTTGGTGGTATATATATATATATATATGGAAAGCGGATATTTTCTGTCCTTGCTAGATGATGCATTGCAGTATTGTGATTAGCACTCATACAATGCAAGATGTTTAAGCATGTCACTCTTCTTCCAGAGATTGTAACAATTTGGTAAGTTAATTAATCTTAGATTGTTTGTGAAGAAAATAAGGTGATCAGCTGTGTTTTCTGATTGCAAATGTGTGTTAAAGGATTTTATCTTTCACAGTTGTGTGTAACTTGATATTGTATTGTTTTATTGTTGTTGGTTTAGGAAAGGATAACCCGGTATTTGAGATATTATTAATTACTTTTTATCAAGTTGGGTATTTTATTTGACGTAGTCCTTTTGGCACACTAGTATAAAATTCAAGAATAACCTGCTGTACATTTGCAAGCTGTTTTGGCTAATTGGGTATCCTATAGAATGTAAGTTACCAAATATGGTAAAAGGTTGGATTATATATTTTAACCTTTGTTAGACTGAATGGGTTAATTAGTAAATACTCTTTAAAATGAAAAGGAATACTGGTTTAGCTTGGATTTTGCTGCTTCATTTTTATCACGATCTGCAAGTTTGCTTGCAAATTATCAACCATGTATTTAGTAAGGAGGTTAGTCCATGCAGCTTAGGTTCTGTTATCCAGTGGGGTCCTTTTCATATATACAAATTTTATTAAGGGGAGAACAAACCATAATCACATTTCTTCATAACGGGCAGTTTCTGTCTGGTGTTCAGGCGAAATTTTGATGAATTTAGTCACAAAGCTTAGGGTTAGGTTGAGGACCTAAAGTTATAAGTTTAAAAAAAAAATTTTGTTGGTGGGCTGTCATTAAAGTTTTATTGTTTTCTTGTGGCCATTTTTTATATAAAGTGGTCATAGATTATTTCATAAATGTTTTAATGATATTTAATATCCATGGGTTCAAGGTATGTTTGGGTTTTCCAGACGTCCCACATTTTTCTATGTAGATGCAAACCTCTTGCGTATATCAATAAACCTTTGACTTATCTAGCCCGTGTGAACCTTGTACTAAAGTTATTGAAGGAAGATGATTCTGATCTGCTCTGTGGTACAACCTCCCTTGGATGTTCAAGCACCCTGTCTCTCAGTGTTTTTGGGTGAGCCAGGTTGGTCCTCACATTTTTAGTAAGCTAGCTCAGAGTGAATGTGATCATACTGTTTTTACGTGTAATTTATTCGACTGATTCAGTAAAAACTAGCTAGATAATTATCCTCCGTTGCACATGAATTCAGTTGTATGCAGGAGGAGAACTATTAACAAAATTTTAAGACTCCTGGAATTTGCAATATTTGCTTTAGACTTTGTGTTTGAGTGGATGCTGCCGTGTTGGATACCTAACTCATCTCCCACCTTGTAGCTTTGCACATAAGGCTATCAACCCAGTGTCTTCCCACTGTCCTCCAGGCATACAGTGGGTTTAATGTTGTGTTAGCACTAATTATCTGACTTGCAGTTTTTAAATGCAATTTATGTATGTATTGTATTGTTGAAATTGGTCAAGAAGCATAAAAGTATTGATGCTAGAAAAGGTAACCAGAAGAAGAGAGTCCATATAGTACCTGCTGTAGTGACAGTTATGGAGATTCCAGAAATCTGCATGCATAAAGAGAAATCTTTTTCATAAGTTGCTAATATATACAGAAGAATTAAACTGCCATCATAGAAATAGTTTAAAGAGAAAAATGAATACTTTACCATTTTCCTCTATTCCTACTAGAGCAAAAGTTGAATCCATACTATGAAATGAATGCGTAATGAAAACTGAAAAAGTATTGAGTTTCGGTTAGAAAATTAGTGGAAAAGTTCTCTCAGTGGACAGCAACTAGAATTAAGAAGTGCTGTAAGTACGCTGTAGAACAGTTTAACTATTGTAAACATAAATTTAGAAAGCAAACCCTTACCAAAGGTGAATATTCAACCTCAATTGGTCCTCATCCATGGAAGTTACTTTCTTGTTGCTCCCAAAATTTAATCTTGTGGCTAGTCACAAGGTCCAGAGTAAATCCCAACCAAGGTATAACCTTGGAGGAGGTATAATTATTACATTTTGCTACCAAAATCTGTGGTAATGATGTATAGATTTCAGTTATCGCTTCACAGTCTACCCCCAAGAGGTCCCCTTTCCCCAAAAATCTCATCACTTGGTTCCCATCACGAGGCTTGTGCTTGATAGAATGTTCAAAAGTTTTTCATATTTTAGTCTAGAAGGTCTTGTTGTAATCATACCTTTTCCCAGTGACATGGTGACCTTTGAAAAGTGACTAATACACATTTTTCACTTGTGACATTATATGAGGTCTCCCCCCCTTTTCTGTGATTGGGTGCAGATATCTCCTTTTTGGACTTAAGCTTCCCACTAGAGGGAGCAGGTGAGGGGCTCAGAGACGGGTGCCCTGTCATATAGCGGATCTGATTCTTCTTCCCTCAATAGTTGTGGACAATTTACACACTGAATGTGGGTACATAAGGCCATGGTATGTATTCACTCAGTATTGCAGGGCTAATGGGTAAGAAAGAATACCTTTCACAGCTTATATAAACTACAGATGTGATAACAGTGATGGGTACAGTTTTAATGGGCGGACTGGTTGTTAAATTACATTGGGTTTTGGGTGAAGCCTGGGATGCCAGGTTAATGGTTGAGTGAATAGGATAGTCAGTGTTGACTGGTGAAGATCCAAACAGAAAGGACTGGCAATCGTCATTCTAAGGATCTTGCAGAGTTGTTAAAGTTTGACTTGTATTAGGAGTATAGTGGGTGGCCTTGAGACTTTGTTTTGTACCTCTTGTAATTTTCAAAGTATGTCCCAGGTTTTTAGAGAGAGGCAGATTGTTAGCACCCCAGCAATCTTCCCAGTGTTTTTTTTTTAAAGAGAACATTTTTAGTTTATAAATGTCAAACTTGTAGGAATGTTGAATAAAAAATGTAATTAATTTTTGCCAGTCCTTATATTCTTTTGTTTGTTGGTGTGGTTAAATTATTTTACTTAGCCAACGTACTTTACAGTATGTTCTATTGCGTTTTGTAGATTAGTAAGAGGTTTACTGCTGGGATCCTTGCTATGATACCCTACCAGAGCTGCATCTTAGTCTTTGTAGAACTTGATTATATTTGCTACTCTTAAAGTTCCCATTTTTTTGAGTGGTTTTAAGTTTTACCGGATTGCTTAACATTAGTTAAAGCAGCTTTTATTGTATTTCTGCCACACCTTCAGGTTTTTTTTTTTTTATTATTAGGAATTTGGATATCCTCAAAAGATAGTTGACCATACCCTATATATATAAGTTACAGGTTTTGCATGTATGTCAGGGGAAATCTGTAGTGAGGATTTGTGTGGTGGCATAAGAATGTTAAGCAGAAGTAGTAGCTTCTCTTTCTCCTGAGTAGCCCATCATTCCAGCCACCATCAGTACTGTAGAGTAATTTATCTAATTCATCACAGTTTTGAATGGCTAGCTCTCCTTCATGAGCAGAGAAAGCACATGAACTGTAAAGTTGCATGATACAAAGCACAAAATTTAGAAGTATTTTATAATATTTAAAAATTTTTCAGGAAATCTTTTAGTATTGCACTCAAAGTAAGTCTGAGAAACATATTTTTCATGATATACATGCATAGTGTGTTAATTATTTGTGACAAATTCCCTTTTTGCGTATGTATCTTTCTGCTAATAACAGAGATCTTAAGTTTGTTGTAAGCATTCATTTGAAGGTAGTTTGTGATTTTGCTTTCAGCTGGTCGATTGATCCCTGAAGACTTAGTTTGTCAGTTTTGTAGATTTATATGATTATTGTTTTAACTTGAATTTTCTTTATGAATTATTTGACTATTCTTTTAAGGATATATGTTAAAAATAGGCTTTTATTTTAGGGGACAAATTTTAGGTTTTGGAAAATCATAATTAATTGAGAACTACTTTGTTTTTAATTTACAAATTGTTTTCTAAACCCTCTGCTGTCTCTCGTCTTCTTCTTACTCCAACCGGATCATAAAGGCTGTAAGTTGACATACGTTTCTCTATGTACCGTATGTGCATGCTCCTTTGTGGACATGAATGTAAACACAGACCTCAGAGTTTGCAATGAGGAAAAAATACATATTAACTGAAGAGGAGAATGATGCCACAAAGTCATGTCATGTTATTCCTTGCAGCGCATGATAAGGAGTGTTGAATATATTACTTATAGAGTATGCTGCTAGTAGTATAGGTAGCAGTTTTCTTTATGCGCTTGCTATACATTATTGCCTTGATGAAAGTTTTGTACTGTATATTTTGCTGAGTACGTAACTGGAATGAATTTATTTAATGAACATAGCCTTAGTGGATACTATTTCTTTGTGTCCTTAATATTTTTCCTCTGTAACAGCCCAGCTATTATTATTTTTTGTATTTTTGTATTTTTTTTTTAAGTTGTATGTCCTTGTATAAATTGTGTAAGAAACTGTTACTATATAAAGAATTCAATGGATCAATTCAGCTGCATTCCACCGACTTGAGAGTGTTTACTCATATTAAAGTTTATCTTCAAAAATATCTTGATTTATTTCTGAAGCTCAGGCTTTTGGGATGGGATTAAGTCTTTAGATTAGATCTACAGTCAATGCTTATTATTTGTGAGATTTAAAGGTGTTTCATGTCTTGAGTAACAGGTAAGAGAACCTGAAGAAACAATTATAGCAGGCAGAGCAATAGATGAGGGGTGCTGAGTCATTACTATCAATCAATAGTTAAATTGTTTGCTTTTAGTCAGAAACACCAGATAGTTTGGTTTAAAAATCTTTTACTTAAGCTCATTAAAGAAGTGTTATAAAGCCCTTATAAGTTTGTATGGCCAAATTATTGAAATCTTCAAAGCTTTCAATGTCTTTTGTTTTATGATTGGAATTTTTAGGACTATATTGATAAGGGTCCTGAAGCTTAATAGTCATGTTATATTTAGCTGGTTGCCAGTGAGTATATTTCTCAGTTGGGTAGTCATGCTTTTTGTATAAAAATTGGCTTTTTTTTTTGTTAATGTAGGTAATTGTGGAAGAGAGGGAATTACAAGGAAAATTAAGAGTTTGATTAATCAAGGGACACTGATCAGTGTCACGTAATGCTTTATGACATTAAGTTCTTTATAATGGAAAATGGGTATGAAATGAAAAGGGAAAAGTAATTAGGGGAAAAAACGTTTTACGATAAAATCATTGCTGTAGGTAGTTGTATGCATTAACTTTTAAGTGCTGCTTACCAACAATTAGTTAATGAAGAAGATTATCCTTGACTAAGGGGGTGTTGATAGGGAATCCACCCACCCAGTATGGATGGCAACCTTCACAAAACTCTCTCCTATCATTACAAAGCGTTGTTTCAGGAAGATGTGTACAGCCAGTCTAAGGATAGGGAGGTGGTACCTCAGCATGAATATGTGGGATGTACTGTATGTAAGAAACATAGAATTTCTTTTAATAAGATTTTTCATGTGTTTTTGTAAGCAAACCAAAACTGTATGTAGCCCTTTTGGCATGGTTAAACTGGTCTAAGATAATAGTAACAATAGTATGCCTGGGCATACTTGCTACCTTGACTAAGTGTAAATACTCGTTATAGGTACAGTAACCTTTGACCTGATGACATCATAGACAGAGAGATGCTATTCAGTGCTTGCCATCTTAGCAGATATTTCTTTCATTGTGTTAGATGCAACAACTTAGAAGGTTTTTTAGACAAATTCTATGTTTCATGGATGCAGATCATTGCCGTACTCGTGATACTCCACCCCACCAGCCATCCTATTGGGCACATTTTTACCCTTTTGGAGGAAATCTTTGTGCAGATGGTTGAGGGCTTAAGGGTTTTATTCATACTGGGGAGTGTGATTCTTTTATCATTTAGTGTAGTTGGCCCACAATTTTTGCCATTTTTGTATGGTACTACCATTCCAAACCAAAATTGTATTCTGTTTTAGGACAGTGGGTTTTTATATACCAAACTAAATTTATTTTAAAAAACCTGGTGTTTGTGAAGCTGTAGGGTTTTTACATTTTCACTACGTAGTTTACATGCGGTCATTCATTTCACAAACATTTGGTAACTGGTTATACTGTCAGATAATATTATATGACTTGTAGCACTGTGCAGTGTCACAGATGTAGGTTATTTGCAATTTGGATTTATTTAGCTGCTCAGACAGTGGACATGGAATGAAGGTTCATATAAAAAGTCATTTATGGTGACTGAAGACTGTAGTTATTTTCACTTCTAAAATGATCCAGAGTAAGAAATAGTTAACTCAAATAATTTAATGAGCAGATACAAGATGGTTTGTATAGATGATAAAGCCATGGTTTAAATACAAAGTTCTTGAAAGTTTAGATTAAGAAATACTTCAGGAGCCTGTTTTTTTATGGCATTTGTAGTCTCTTAAGGTCCAATAAAATTATAAAGGCCTTACATTTTAATGTGGAAAGGAACTGTGGTGGAAATGTAGCCACACCTGTAGTTGGAAGTACACAAATAACACCATGATAAACTAAGGCTTTTGTTTTGGGCTTGCCATTAGATTTCAGAAGTCTAAAACAATCTAGTAATACTAAAATTTTATATGTTATCAATCTAATAGACCTTACTGCCACATCAGTTGTAAAAAGACATCATATACTCAGTGTGAAATTTATATTTATACAGTTTCAAGAGCTTTGCTCAGTCCTTGGGTAGACTACTTTTTTCTTGAAATAGGGAAAATTTTTTTGAACATTTCTTAGCTTGCCTTTTTGTAAAAGTTCAGTCATAGCATGGTAGTTATTCTGCATATTTTATAATGACATGGAAAGGGGGCTTAGATAGTTTTATATTGTGATTAGGTGTTGCTCATATTTTTCCATTGTTAGTACATTTACCCATTTAAGAGTTGGAGTGTACTGTACATTAAGTAAAGGTCAAATGGTTCTTCTGGTTGTACAGTATTACTTCTTGTTTAGTGACAGATGTTACTTATTTCAACAATTTTTCATCATGAGAGAAAAAATGTAAGCTGTTATCGTTTTGTGTATTTTGCCTCCCATCATCACAAAGGATATCACATGTATTTTGAGGCTTCTGCAATGGTTTTTGTGTGGTTTTCAAAACCCTTTCTGCTTTCTTATCCCACTCTCCCAAAATCCTACGAGTGGAACCAAGCTTAATTGAATGGATGGCTACCATTCCTCTAAACACTGGAGTGAATAATTGTACATAATGCCTAATTATGAATTGCACAGAATGCATATGCTTATCTGCATGGAAATTAATCATACCATTGCTTGATTATATACTTATGTTAAAAACTGTTACTTAAGAGTTACTCAATAGTTAATGGTTTTTATGACAGTGTGTACAAATGTCACAAGTTTAATTGTTTAGAATTAACTTTAAAGGAAGTTTGGTAAAGTGTTAAGCCTCTTCAAGGGATTTTGGGATTTTGGTGGTTTTAACATGTTTATCAAACTCATCACTTAGTATACTGCATATATGGCTATATTTTATTCAATTTTCAGTTGAGGTGAAGGAACATGTATAATACTATACAGATATGGAATATAAGCATTGGACTTCTTATTGGACTTATATAGAATTGCAGTTATTATAATTTAATGTTATAGCCATAGGATCTGCTCTTGTTTTTGTGTTGACACCATTTAGAAGTTTTAAACAGTTTACCCTTTTGGAATATGACAAATAGGGATTGAAAGATTACTGTTTCTCACAATGTCTGGTTCTGAGTTTTTATTTAAAAATTTAGATACAATTTTTTCAGAATGTGATTATTATGGATATTTTTAATATTTCTTGGTTAGGAGAGCCTCTCTCAAAGCAGTAGTGTTGAATAAGATCACCACTTCAAGTAATAAATTTCTTGTGTATCTTTTCGATTTACCTTATAAATTTCTTCTCCATTGTGGGGCAAACTGACTTGTCTCATCTCCAGCTGTTTGTAAATTACAGTGGAAAGTTACAAAGTTTTAATATAATGAAAAGTGGGGCCCAGTTACTATTCCAAGACTTTCCAATATAATTTATTAACAGTAGCGGATGAGTAGAAGTTTACAAAACACTGTGTACTGATGTGTTAAACAAATTAATATTAGTCATCACATCTTGGAATGGCCCAACAAGATGAATGTTATTGGGCAAATTGAAAAGTTACATAAAGTATGAAGTTGAAGTAATGATCTCATTCATTATTTTTTATTATTAGGTATGGTACTGTATAACCAAGGTCAAATCTCACTCACAGGGCTGGTCCAAAGGATGTGTTCTCATACAATACATTTGATTCATAAAATTAATTTTATAAAATTTTGAGTGTTGAACATCTGGAAGTGTGAGATATGTCTAAAGCTGACATTGGTTGGAAAATATATTAGAAATTATTTTTCCATATACTAAACTCGGGCACTTGGTCAAGTAGGTTATTTATCAAGTATTCATTAGTTAAAGGCATGTGAAGACAAAATTCCTTATCTTGCAATGGTGTGTAATCTATCAAGTTTTTCCATTCTTTTCATAGAGCAACGGCATTTGGCATTTATATAGGACTATGGCAGTATTGTTGGAGGATATGACAGTAAGGAGGTTTGGACAGTCAGTGTGCATTGCATAGCAAAGCAATTTAAATGTTGCTCAATTGACTTTTTTATGGGGTTGTACATAGTTTTCAGTGGAAAGGAAAGACAACTACATATTGGGAGGCAATACACCGTATTTCTCTAGGAAGTGAAAGGTTAGATATTGGTGGCAGTGTGGTGAAATGTGAATCAGCATTAACCCATTCCTTGGTAAGCCCTAAAATGGGGTTTGCTACCTGTAGTCTTTTAATGTTGATAAGGAAATAATAATCTGAGTCTGAGTATCCTTTCTTGAGAAAATTCAGAATTTTATCACATTTACTTACTGCTAGCATGTACATTAAAAGTAACACCATAGAAGGGTATTTATGAAAGTTGGATTTACAGTTTACTTTATTACATAGCTTAGGGTTGATTTTCACTTTGACAGAGAACGTCAAATTAGTTCATGCTAAGGAAAATGGGAAAGGTTGAAGCCAAGCAATGATGTCCTGGGTAATTTTTCTTCAATGTTTAATAGGTGTAGTATCATTGTTTTGGTTTTATGCAGATGAGTACCCGGTACATTAAAGAGTGTAATTAAATTCATATTTTTACTTTTTGGTGACATGTTTCTGGATTGTGTTTCTGTCTGCGTTCAGCAAACCCTTCCTTTCTGGACAGTATTGTCCTTATTAGCAACACTGTGATTAACCTGTATGGGGAGACGGGAATGGAAGGAGTAGGGGGAGGGCCAAAGTCAGAATGAGGGAGAAGTAGAAGAAAGGTGTTGATTGGAGAAGGACCAGGATATATCTTTAATGCTGTTTTGCTAAGACCTGTTTGGATATATGCCTTACTCTTGGGAAAGCTGCATCCATTGCAAAGACTCCCATCCTGTCAGTACATACACTGAAAGAAATTTGTACTGGAACACAGGTTGAGTGGTCTTAAAGAGTATTAAACTTTGAAACTTGTAAACACCCCAGGATGCTGACTAACTTGAATACTAAGCCAGTCAGTTCTAACTAAATCCCATTTAAGGGCATGATGCCCTACGTAACGCCTCTTGGGTTTCTGTAATTCTGTTGCAGTGAGAAAGAGATCTCCCAGTTGTTACTGTCAGAGCATCAAAAAATATCTGCGTAGCTATTTCCAGTTTTAAAATACCTTATTTGATGAGTCGTGTATTTTGTATGGACCTTGTAAATATGATTTTGATGTGTAGGTACACTTGTGAATACCAGTTTTCACTTTGGTCATTATTCTTATTGTTATTATATTAATACTATTACTAATGTATAAGGTAATTTAACCAGACCACTTAAGCTAAAATAGTTATTTCATAGTGCTGCCCTAAAAGATTGGATATACTGTAGTTGTTTAAAAACTTAATAATGGACAAACTAAAAATAACTTCAGATTTTTACAATTTTCTTGATTGGTTTGTTTGCAGTTGAATGAGGTTTGGAATTTCACATTAACATGTTGGTGTCATGCTGTTGTTACTGCATTTAGTGATTGCATAAAAAACTTAGTGATGTTATAAGATATTTGAATGTACAACGTTTGTTCAGATGCATATAGAGAAGGCTTGAAAAATTCTTTAAAAAATGAGAAAGGTCTTTGATTAGCAAAACAATATGAAGACTTGAAATTGAGGCCTAGGTTCTTTGGGTATCCAGACAATTTTTCCAAAGTAATTGTTTGGAAACAATTGTTCGAAATAGTTGTTCAAAAAGTAATTGTTCAAATCAACAGTTGTTTGAATTAACAATTGTCCGAACTAGCTTACATAATCATTTTTTACCATGAGAATGAAAAAATTAATTAGTATCAGAGGATATTTATAAAAAATGGAAAAAATGAAATGGTCACAAATTTATTTTTTAGATGACATTGTGTGAAATATTAAAACAAGATTAAATAAAAGGGTTGATTTATTGAATTTTCTAAAACAGAACATCTGCTATTTTACGAACTAAAATGATAGGAAACGGCACGCAAATAATCAACGACACCCTGATACTCGAAGAATTTGTTAGTAACCGACTTCAAGCGCTATGCAGACTTCCGATATTTCTTTTTCCCTACATTGCACTTAATTCCACCTAATTAATTTTCGATATTAACATCATTCAGCGCCTGTTCTCTTCTCAGTGCTGATAAAAATTTCCATATAGTTGGATGATAGCCAGAGACTTGTTACAGAATTGCTCGGTGCCATTTTTCAATAATGATGTTTGTCCTAGGCAAATCTTGGGCCGTTTCGAAACAGGACCACATCTCAATTTTATACTTAGGAGTGCGACACGTATTCCTACGACCAGGCCGCCCAATCCAGGTATCTTCATAATAGTCAACTATGAGTAAAGCTTCTGCCGGATATATATTTTCTTCCATTATAGTATATTGAATGTCTCAACGACTCTATCTACAGGAACGAACACAAGCTAAGAACATACGAATGTTTAATGAAAACTCAACATCAGTGTCACACCTTTGCATGAGGCCAAATTCATACACTTTTCTACATAAACACTGACACAAATGAAAAAACACCCGTAATAATTACTAGATGGCAATTCTTCTTTAATTGCATTTACTATAGCAGGCTCAAAATCTGTTTACAGAATTAACGTTCTGGGAAATTCGGTATATGTTTTTACATTGTTATTCAGTACAGATGCAAAAATCCAAGGTATGGCTTAGCTGTTTTCATGCTATTAATGGTGTAAAGCTGTTTGAAAATAACTGGCACAGTTTTGAAGGCACCATCCAAAAATAATACTTACATGAAGCAAGCACACTGAGGTTTTTCTGGGTTGAAAATATCAGTATTCTGTCTTCTACTTCTCCAGAATCGAATAGCAAAAAAAGGTTTGCCCTTGTTGGTTTTTGTATGCCCTTCAGAAAATATTAATTCTGTCTGATGATTAACCATTGCTCTTCCTGCCTCACTCGACGGATTGATAGCTTTATGCTGCTGGTTTGTGGTAAAGCTGTGCAACACAGCCACTCAATTCAGAAGATGCATTAGAAATAATACAACGAGGAGAGACTCGTGTTGACTTAGTGTCTGTGTTCACTTTATCTAAAAACTTGCGTGCTTCAACAGTTGCCGGATTTCCGCGTACTTCAACAGTTGTTGGATTTCCGCGTACTTCAACAGTTGCTGGATTTCCAGCATCGTTATGCTCACTGGAAGTAGAACTGATACAGCCATCAGCTGTTATAGCATGCCCTTTGCACTTTTCAGCAAAATGTGTGCATTTCCAGTAGACCTTTGGTCTTACTTGCTTGTCCTTATATATAGGAATCCGTCCATTAATAGCATGTCCCTGCCTTTCTCGCTTTGAATAAATTCAGCCATTTCTTTGCGAAGGGTGTATCCTTTAAACTAAAAAAATTCTTATTGATTTTTCTTGGAATACAGCTATCAAATTACATTTTTGAAGAATTGTCCATAAACTGTTGGTTTGAACAATTACTAGATCGAAGAAGTGGTTTACGAACAATTATTATCGAACAATTGTTTTCGAGGAACAGTCCGTAAATTGGTTCATTGTAATTTTACTTGAGGTGTTGTGAACATGAACTGTCAAGTGAGTTGTGTATCAAAGATCAAGCAAAAATTGAGAATTATAGGTGAATAGTATTAGGTTGTTTATTATATTAGGTTCAGCGTCACCACCACAAACACAGTTATCCCTAAGGGAAAGCCCTAAATACTTGGCAGCTTTGTGGAAGAGGGAAATTCATCTGTTTTCATTATGTGCACCAAATTTTTAAGAAGAGTTATCAGATGCAGAAATAGAAGTGCCCTAGTTACTAGATAAAATTATAGTAATTCTAATGGCCTTGGTGGAACAGTTTAAGAATGTGGTGGGAGAAAAAGGCTGTGATAGCACAACATAACTTGTGTGCACCGAAATAGTGGTTCTGGATAGTTTGTTCGTAAACATAATTGTTGCAGTGCAATTTGCCATATGTTGCACAATTTAGAAAAGCAAACTAGAAAATATGTGAACAGTTTTTAAAAATTTGGTTTTCCAGAAGTAAATTAAGGAAGAAATTTTTGGATTAGTAGTTGTGATGAAAAGAGGATGATAACACTTAACGTTTACAGATTACTTAGAAAATAAGGGGGAAAAAACTTAGGGTAACTGGGATTTGGAAAAGTTTAGTGGTACAGGCAGTTGATGAACACATCTGCCAGTGGGAAGTCCAAGAAAGTCTGAAAGGGAAGACATGAATACTTCTACAACTTTAATTATCAGGCAGTCTGCAATTTATAAGGGAGCAGAGAGAGACCTCTTTAAACATGAAAATGATAGTTTTCCCCCCACATTCCCTGTACTGCTCAATTGTTTCCTTATAATAGTTTCTAAATTTGTTTAAAGTGTTTCCTGTATATTTAAAAAAAAATTGACTAAAATCTCATGTAGATATAAGCATAAATTAGTTGGAAAGAAAAAACTAAATTTAAATCTTTACACTTTGAACTATGATACATCTTACCATGCAGATAGAGAGGTGATGGTTAGACTTGGCAAAGCAGTGTAACCCAGTTTCAAGTTTTATGAGATTAAGCTGTGTATATTAGAATCATTTTCATATTAGTCTTCTTTTTTAACTTTCTTTCATTCCCCTGGGTTCCCTTCCTCTTGACACATACTTGGAATTTGTCATTTTCCAGCTCACATAGTTCATATAAGCCAAAAATCCCTTGCGCCATCCTTATGAGATTTGAGAAATTTGACTTGTTGGTCTGTTTACTTGTCTTATGGTCTAAGGGGGTTGGTTAACTGTAAAATTCTGTGAACAAGCCCTGACTTCAAGTGATTTTAAATTGATATTTATTTGGTTGCATTTTGTATGGTTAAGTTTTCCTAATTCTTATTTTGGCCTTTCCTCATTACAGTTGGACTTTTGCTTTTTTGTTGCTTCTGGTTAAAAGCCTGCATATTTGGAAGGCTAATATCCAGGTTCCTTTATATTTTTCTGCAGATTTATTTTTCCAAGAAGATATTGTATTACAGTATGTGCTTTTTTTTTTTGCCATGTTTAACCAATTCCAGGATAAAGTCTGCAAGAGATTTAATTATAATTAAAATTGTGATCGTTTACAAGTATTTTGTTAGTTTTTTACAATTTATTTCTTTCAGTTTTGTTACAAACCACTGAGATGTGATTACCATAAATTTCTGTTAGGAGTGAGTTTTATGGCAGTTATAAATATGTGAGGGCATTGATAGCCAGCAGCCCCCAGTAATGCCTAAGTTGTCATTATAAACAATGTAAGCAGGATTGCTATACTTGTACATTACATACTTCATTAACAATATGCATGCACAGTTTGATGCAATCATTTGCATAATCTGACCGTAAACTTACTTTGCAGATAGAGAAACCAGTCACTCAGGGATTATCCCACAACACACGGGACCAGTGGGAGATTGACCGGTCGTCACTCAAATTTGTTCGTAAACTTGGCCATGGCCAGTTTGGAGAGGTTTGGGAAGGCCTCTGGAATAACACCACTCCTGTTGCTATCAAGACCCTTAAACCAGGTAAAATTTTTATTGATTTGAAGAACTTTTAGGAGGTACAGGAAAGAGAAGGAGAGATGAACTTTGACGAAAGTCTGGGTAGTCTAACCTCTGTTGTGTAGCTTAACTTCTAATATTCATTGGGTAAATAGTTTGCTAAGTATGTCCGATAGGAAGAGGGATAATATAGTACCTGTAATGGTTCCCAGAGTACATGTTTTATATAAGTAACTTAGCCAGTAATTACAATAGCTATTAGTTTCTTCTAACCAGCAGCTTAAAATTTTGAAATTGCGGGTCATGCTAGTTTGTTTTGGTTATGGCGACATGCCCCACCTGCTTTCGGGGGAAGAAGTACAACATAGCAAAGAGCTTCAATCTGTTTCTGCCGGCTGTGGTGGAAGGACTGTGGTTGGCAGCAGCTTGAGTTTTGAAATTTATACTTTACTGGTTGTTTGTTCTATCTACGATTGGTAAAGTATTTATTTTTGTAGCCTTTCGGCACATTTTAGATAGTGTTAGGCAAGTTTTGATCATCAGTTTACGACTTTTTGCCCATTTTTTTTTACGTGTCTTTGTAATTTTCTGTGATGTCTGGCACTAGAAGTTCTAGTATTAGGTATTGTAGCAAAGGCTGCAATACTAGGCTTACTAAAGAATCCTGTGACTCACACTATTTGTGTTCAATGTAGGGGACAAACATGTTCAGTTGATTTACGATGTGAGGAATGTAGTGAATGGGATTTAAAGAAGTGGAAGACTTTAGATTCACATCTTAAGAAACTAGCTAGAGATAGGAAGAGGAAAGCTATTACCAGGGAATCTAGTAAAGCCTTAGCTAGCCAAGATTCATCCACCAAGTTGGATGCAATTGCACCTGCAATTTCTTCTGATCCCATTCCATCTCCTCCACCTGTGCAATCCTCTCCTTTACCCGGCTCTCACGTTTCCATCTCAACACCATTGTCAGTATGGAGTCGAATATTGACACTCGCTTTGAATTAATTGTGCAATCGATCACTAAATTAGTGTCATCTGTTGATGGATAAAAGTGAGTCAGAGTGCCCCGTGGTGCCCAGTGCTAGTCCAGTGGTAGTGGAGGAGGTGGCTGTTTGGTCCATTGATTGTCCTAGGCCAAGGTCCCTGGCATACTCCCCAGCACCTGAGAGGAGTCAAACTGGTAGCCTAAGGGGGGTTGGTGGGGTCTGCCCCCAAGCAGTTGCCCCTTCGGTTCAGTCTGTTGATGAATCCCAGACGGCAACCAAAGGCTGTTGGAAAGACCTTCAAGTGAGTGCACTGTATGTCCTCCAGCTCTGAGGATTTTAGTCTCGGACGCTCACGGCGCTATGCTGACTAGTCATGCCTGCTGAAAAGGCGTGCAGTGGACTTAGAGATCTCTTCTCCTGTGCCTTGTAAGAAGGGCAAGAATTCAGCACACCCCTCTTGCAGTCACTGGGATACCCTGGGGCAATTCTCTTCTGCTACATCAGACGACGATAGTAATTTGGCGCTGAAGTGCCTTGTGGTGTGTAGACCTTCTTTGCATAAGGGAAGCCCTTTATCAGGAGTTGTGCACCCAGCACCATCACCTCTACATTGGCACCCGTTTGCTATCAAGTTTCATCATTGGCTCCCATCTCTACAGTGTTCCCTGAGCACCCGTTGGCACCTGCTCCTCCACTGCCTCGTAGTGTCGTCTGGGACAGTGTTCCTCCTTTGGTTGACCCGATCCAGAGCAAACTAGATAGCGCTCTAAGTTTGCTTCAGAAAGCTCCTCCTACAGCTCAGAAGACAGCAGACTTATTGCTTTCTCCTGTTTCTTCTGAAGATGAGGTTGTCCAGATCAAGATGTTCCTTCGTTGGCGTACTTTGTGTTATTGAGGTTCCTGCTAGCTACCTTCCCAAGCTTCTTTTTGCCAGCTACTCCCTCCTCTCCTGCTTCGACTTTCTTTATGGAAGCTCCCTCAGCTGGCTCTTCGAGTTACTTGGTTCTCTCCTCTTCAGCAAAGAAGGCACTGAAAGAAGAAGAAGGTGGTTCTCTGAGAAGAGGGAGCAAGTTAAAGCGGTTTTTTGTTTCCCTCCTTCCAAGTTGTCTAGGTCGAGTTATAGGTTTTATGCAGCTGGAGAAGCACCTTCCCTGGAAGTCTGCCTCCTCTCAGGGAGACCTCTCCGGCCTTATCGATTTGGGTAGGAGATCAGCTTTCACCTCAGCCAAAATTATGTTTTTAGCTACGGAACTAGCTCATCTTCTCAAGAATATTTGTAAGGTTTTCAAAGTTAGCTGGTCTTTACACCATGGGTGTACTTAAGAAAAGAGAGCTATGGTGTTCTTTTACTTCAAAAGGTGTCACTCCATCTCAGAGATCGGCCCTCCTCGTCTCCCCCTTGGACAGATGTATCTTTTTCCTCAGGCTACAGTACTAGACATTGCTGCTGACCTGCTGAAAAAGAACACTCAGGACCTGCTCTCCCAATCTGCAAGACACCCCAAGGATTCTTCGGCTCTTCCTCCCAGATCTTCGTCTCCGCTGCAGCCTACTCCCTTTCGGAGCTCCCTTTTTAGAACATATACTGGAACGAGCCAGTACAGGCAGACCCCGATTATCAGGGGGCTCGGTTATTGGCAATCTGGTTTTTGGCACTTGTCTAACGACAAAAATCAGCAAGTTTCGGCACTGATATGCGCTGAGTTCCGCTTATTGGCGCCGATAACCGGGGACTGCCTGTACCCGTTTCCTACAGCGTTCCATCAAGAAGTCTTCCTCTAAGTCATCCACCAAGAAATGAAGTACAGTCCTCCGTACTCAGGTAGGAGCGCAACTCCTCCTCTTTGGGGAACGGTGGGAACAAAAAGGAGCAGAACCCTAGATAATGTCTGTCCTGAAGGGGGGCTACACTATCCCCTTTTCGAACAAACCTCCTATAGTCTGCTAGCCTGTTGAATTGACTGCTTACTCTCCAGGCTCAGAGAGATTTGCTGCTCTTTTGCTAGAGGTCAAGTCTCTTGTTCAGAAAGAGGCTATAGAGGTAGTAGAGGACGTTCATTCTCCAGGATTCTACAACCTTCTCTTTGTAGTACCCAAGTCAATGTGGGGCTGGAGACCTGTTTTGGATGTAAGTGCACCAAATTTCTTTGTCAAAAAGACAACCTTCAGGTTGGAAACAAACCAAACTGCCCTTGCATCCATTCACCAGGGAGAATGGATGGTGCCCATCCGACATGCAGACTCATACTTTCATATTACAGTGCATCCGACTTCGAGAAAGTACCTCAGGTTTGTGTTTCAGGGCAAGGTGTTCCAAATTCGGGCTCTGTGCTTCGGTCTGTTGACAGCTCCTCAAGTGTTTACCAGGGTATTGGCTCCCCTAACGAAGTGGCTTCATTTGATGGGATAACGATCTCTCTATACCTCAACAACTGGTTACTACGTTCCCATTTGGAAGCTCAATGTACGGAGGACATTTGCAGAACTCCTCTCCTGGCCTAAGACTTGGGTCTCCTCATCAATTGGAACGAGTCTCTCCTGACTCCTTCTCAGGAAATTCCTTATTCAGGAATGATGATCAACTCCCGGGATTTTGGGGTTTTCCCAGTCCCGAAGAGAATAGACAAGTGTCTTTAGACAGTAAACGAATTTCTGGAACTAGATTCTTGCTTGGCCAATCAATGGATGAGCCTTCTAGGTACCCTCTTGTTCATGGAACAATTTGTCACTCTGGGAAGACAACACCTGAGACCTCTGCAACTCTGGGAAGACAACACCTGAGACCTCTGCAATTCTTCCTCAGAGCCAGCTGGAACAGGAAAAAGTTCCTGGACTCGTTTGTGTTCACGGTAACGGTAGAAGTCAAGGAGGATCTTTGTTGGTGGAGTTCCAGGAAGAGGCTATCAGAAGGGAAATCTCTTCTCCCTCTGAACCCCAGCATAGAGTTCTTTTCAGATGTGTCGAACCTAGGTTGGGGAGCTCTTTTAGGGTCAAAAGAAGTGTCAGGTACCTGGTCTCAAGAACAGCAAAACTGGCACATCAGTGTAAAGGACTTATAGACGATATTTCTTGGCCTACAGTTCTTTGTTTCAGAAGTTCACAGGAAGACAGTAGCAGTACATTAGACAGCACGACGCACTGGCATACCTCAAGAAACGGGGGGGAACTCGCTCTTTCTCCTAGTATGAGACAGCAAGGGTTCTCTGTTACACCAGAACAGCACAAGTCATAACATGCTTTATCCAGGGGAAACTCAGTGTTCTGGCAGACGAATTGAGCCGTCAGAAACAGATCCTTCCCACGGAATGGACATTTGACCAGTTGGTTTGTCTGGATCTGTGGAAGCTCTGAGGGAAACCCATGATAGATTTCTTCGCATCCTCCAGGAATCACCGACTTCCTCTCTTCTGCTCACTAGTACCAGATCCCTTAGCATGGGCGACTGATGCAATGTTGCAGTACTGGTCAGGCAAAAGATCGCATGCCTTTCCCCATTCAGTTTAGTGAAAGTCCTCACAAATTCGGTCTCATCAAACCTGTCCATGATTTTGATAGGCCCGCTCTACAACCAGCAAAGTAAGTGGTTCCTGGATCTGCTGGAACTTCTTGCGGACTTCCTGAGACTGCTGCCACAGAAGCAACAACTTCTCAGGCAACCTCACTTTCAATGATTCCACCAAAACCTGTCTTCTCTGAAAAAAGGGCTTTTCAAGAGGGGCTGCAGATGCGATTGCTAAGTGCAGAAGACAGTCATCAGATAAAGTCTACCAGGCTAAGTGGTCTATCTTCAGGTCTTGGTGCAGATGAAATAACGTGTCCTCTTCTAATACCTCAGTAACAGAAATAGTGGACTTTCTACTGGTCTTACGCTCCACTGAAGGACTTTTCACCCCTACCATTAAAGGGTACAGAGCAATGCTTAGCTCGGTTTTCCGCCATAAAGGAATGGCGTTTCGGGCACACCTCACCTGCACTGCACTTTTCTTATTGGGCTTGCAGTGTGTTTAGTGTGGTAGATTCTTGGAATAGTTCAGTGTTTCTTGGTGGTGGATGAGCAGTACACCACCGGTCGGACTTCAGTTTCAAGTAAAGGTGAATGTTGTCTCACATTTTACTTCCTTTAGCAGTGCAGGTGCCTGAGTGGACATCTTGCTGCCATTGAGTTGTCTTCATTATACATTCTGGCAGCTGAATATTATTGAAGTTTAACTCAACTGTGAGTGTTTTAAGTGCAGGTGTTTTTATCCCAGCTCTCCTGAAATGCAAAAATGTTTCAAATGTTAGAGTTCCCATACGTAACAGGTAGACACTAATTGCAGAGAACCTTGATTTTGGTTTTCTACAGTTCTTGGAGTGGTGATGGAAGTAAGGTCCATCAACTGCAGAACACTTGATTTTGTTCATTGTTCTCTTTCCATAACCTCCTTGAGGAGTGATATAAAAGTGTTTTTCATTCTTTCTTCACTTGGCACTGGCAGTTTTTTGTTGGCCTCTAGGAGAGTTGTTTCCCAATTTGCTGTTTTTGGTTGAAGTGTTGTGAGAGAGACCCGGCTCTCTTCCCTTGTCAGCCTCTCGTCGTTTGCTTTATCCAGTGAGGGGTGTTCTGCCCGCAAGTTCATGCTGGAATTTTCCAGCAGCTCCGTAGAGACTTGAGGTTTCTCTCAGAGTAGCCTGAATTTATTTGTGTACCTTTTAGTTTTTCACCAAATGTGTATCAAGGAGATGGGACCATCTTCTGTGATTAGTATCTTAGAAGGGGGAATCTCTCTGCTTAGAGCTTATACTCAGCACTTACCCTTGACCTTACCTGAGTCAGGTCCCTTTCAGTGTGTTTGTGTGTGTGTTATGTAAAGGCTTGGGTTTGTCTTTACAGTCTTTTATCTAATCGGGTTAGACCCCTCCTCTTCAGTGGAGTTGTTTATTCTTGAAGTATTGAACGGTCTCAGTCTTGGACACTTCAGTCTGGAGTGACTTATGTTATTGCTTTAGACTTATGTTTTTGCTTTAAGCTCCACAAGATATTTTTAAAGACAATTCCATTTTTGGACAGTTTTTACCCATAGACTGTTCTTTACTGACCTCGGTGTTTCAGTGGGGATATCTTCTGGCTTGCTGTATTGTTTTCAGCATTTGATAAGGTGGAGGTCACTCTCATTCCATCATTCCTCAGTAGAAACAGCAGCTCAAGTCTCACCTCTTTTGATGAGAGATTGAAAGTTTCCCCAATTCTTCCCTTCAAATCTAAGGTGGAGATCCAGATGAGATATTGCCTTGCAAAAGTAATTTGTATTTTTCCTAAGCATACAAATTGTAGCCTTTCATAATAGGGGTAACCCACCTCATCCACCCTAATGCGTTTTTGCCCTTCAGTTTTTCATTTTGAATACAGGTTGAAAAGATAATCAGTAATGTTAGGCACCACCCTTGTTTAGTCAATACAAGGCTGGTTCAGAGCAAGAGCGAAAGTGTACTCCTGATATGAAAGGCTATGGTTTCTATACCTAGGATCATGACAAATTACTGGAAAAATATAGTATTGTTCTTGGACTACTTTATTATTCCTGCCTTTCTCCTTCAGATGACCGTAACTCTTCTCTACCCAGTGAGGGTCCATCAGGATGCACTTCTAACATACTGAGTCATGTCACCTGCCTCCTTCTCATTTTTTTCTTCATACAGGTTGCAAGAATTAGGTTTTGGAGACTTTTATTTCATATTGGATTCAACAAGTTATTTCATGGTTGTATTTAGATGTTTCACATTTCAACTTCAAGGTCCGCAAGGCTTAAGCCCCTCATCTTCCCTCGCTTCGTATTAACGAGTAGCCCTCTGCCATCTGTAGAGCGGCACTTGGTTTAGAACACCTTTGCAAAATTTTACTTGTGTGGTGCTAGGCATACTTGCTTAGGTTTGTTGTGACTGATTTTCATGTCAGGTCTTGCTTTTCCAGTTTAGAGGGATTCATGTCAGTCATTCTCACCTTTTATTATCTCATCCTCTTATGAATGTGGCATACATGGAGGCTTGAATTTATAGAGCATCTCCCTTTCAGTTAGATTTGCATGGTGAGTGTAATGTTTCAAAATTTGGCTTCAGAAATTGTTAGTCCATTTTTTTTTACTGAAACTTACATGATTTTGGATGGTCCATCTCTTGCTCTACTTTCCAACTTTAGAAAGGAGCTGGACTTCTTTCATCTTTGTCCAGTCCTCTCTTCCTCTCTTCTTTATTATCTTCCCTCCAAAATTGCATTTCAGGATTTTTATAATTAGTTGGCTCAAGAGAGCAATGTTTTTATTATAAACATATTTTTCTACAGACCTTTACTTCATAAATGGTATGCCTTCTTCCCTTAACCACACTTCCGGTTGGAAGTTTGCTTGGAGGGATGAAGCATCCTGTTGCAGGACATTGGAACAAGGTTGGGTCATTTGCTGTAGGATTTCCCTTTTCTTTTTCTTCTCTCCTCAAGGTCTGTCAATTTTTTGTAGGTACGAGCAGTTTCCATTGAGTAAGACTGTTCACAGTTAGTAGGTTTGTGGAAAGATGTTAAATTGTATGCAGCCTTTTATTTACGTTCCATTTTCACATCACCTTTTTTATTAATTGGATGCACATGGGAAACCTCATTGGCAATTTCTTTTGTTTCAGGTACCATGGATCCCAAAGATTTCTTAGCTGAAGCACAGATCATGAAGAAACTAAGACACCAAAAATTAATACAACTTTATGCAGTTTGTACCTTAGAGGAGCCCATATACATTATAACAGAACTTATGAAGCATGGCTCGCTTCTAGAATATCTTCAAGGTTAGTCATGTTTTTATATAGATTTTTCTGCATTCAAATTTATTTTCAAATTTATTCTCAAATTTCTTGGCAACCAAGTGGGAAACCACTATGAAGTAAATTGGAATAAAATGCTGACAGCTAAATGTAAAGTTTTTATCTTCCATACACATTAGCAATTCCACACCAGCTGCTATATTGAAGGAAATGTTGGAAGACCTAGTATGTCAAATTTGTAATATTTTATCATAAATTTGAAGTAAATTGTTAAAATTGATAATTTTTAATTATTGATTTCAATGAAAATTGCTTTGAAATTATTAGAATGTGATTAGATCATTTTGAATTACTGCACATCTCATTTGTAATCCTCAGGAATTTTAGTTCCTAAATTGTTATTGGGTGAGTAATTAACTTAGATTGAATTCATATTTTATCGGGAGTATGCAAAGCCAAGTGGACTTTGGCATGATCAGTGGTTGGGTTATTTATTAAGTTTTTGTTTACGTTTAAACTGTGGGTGTTAATATTATAAACCATTCATTCAAAGGTATTTGTTAGTGTTATTTTTATTACTTTGTGTCCAGGCATTCATTATTTATTATCTTTTATTCAGGCAAGGGCCGTACCCTCAAACTTACCAACCTAATTGATATGGCTGCCCAGATAGCTGCTGGTATGGCCTACTTGGAGTCGCAAAATTATATTCATCGTGACTTGGCTGCAAGAAATGTCCTGGTTGGTGATAGCAACATCGTCAAGATAGCAGATTTTGGCCTTGCACGACTCATTAAGGTATGTGGTCCTCATTTTATAACTTAATAATAGTGTGGATATGTAGGCTTTAGATGAAAACCATATTATGGGTTTATGTGGAGGGAAAGTACCGAATTAGTGATTACTTAAATTTGTATATTAGTTAAGACACTTTTATATTCGAAAAATTTGTTTGACATCCTTACGTAGGGACTAAGTTTTATGTATATTATTAATTTTTTAAAATAATGTATTATCCAAGGGCAAGGTAGAGATGTATGAAAATAAATTTGATGTATAATTTTTAATTAGAAAGTAAATGTCTTGCTAGGAAAAGTTTAGTTTTGTACTTTACAATACACCTTTATATTGTCTTGATTAAAATGTAAACAAGGTTTTTCTTGTTTTTATAGTGATTGAATTTCATTGATTTATAAAGATTAGATCTTGCAGTATTAGTCATTTATACCAGTTTATGTACGGGGGTTATAAAGAGCATTTTGAACCCTGAAGTTATTTGTTAGGCATGATTTCTTCGTGAGTTCAGTTTAGCTCAGTTGTTTTCTATAGAATGCCAAGAATAGTTACGAAATAAAAATAAAAACTATATGAAGTAGAGGAATAAAGCAGTTAGAATAGAATGATGCTTTACAGTGCTCCCCCACTTTTTCATGGGCATAGGTTCCAGAAAATTCTTATAAATGCTTACAACTGAAAAATACCCTGTATCCCTTAAACTAAAATGCTTATAAATGCCTATTTTAACATTTCACTGCCAAATTTAATAGTTGAAACAAAAATATACCTTAAACTATCATACCAAAACAATTTACTGTAATATTTCAAACAAAAATACACACTAAACCATCACCCCAAAACACCCAAAGTCATCTTAGATTACCCCCATACAACTGTTACTCTTAAGTATATACACCCCTAAAATGCTTATAAACATGATTTACCAATTTTCAGATGTTAATATTAATGTAAATATAGCATAATATCTATAAAATGTTCAATACAAATTAAGTCTGTTTTACAGAAAGTTTGACCACTAATCAAGCTATCGCTGCATAAGTAAGCATAGCCATTTTCCCTTATAGTATTGAAGTCGTTCCGTTTTCCTTTTACATAGGTAAAAACAATTACTGTCACTAGTGTATTAAATATTTTTACTGTTCATCTCTCTCTCTCTCTCTCTCTCTCTCTCTCTCTCTCTCTCTCTCTCTCTCTCTCTCTCTCTCTCTCTCTCTCTCTCTCTCTCTCTCTCTCTCTCTCTCTGCCTGCACGTATGTTTATTTGTTTTGTACAGTATAGTTTTATAGATAAGTGTGATGTTACTTTGTCGTTCGTTTTTTCATATTTTCTGTGTTTTAATTATACAACTTTTTGCATTTCAATAAAAGCAGACTGGCAAATGAAATTAAAATAATTTTCGAATCATCGTAAACTTGTTCAGCTCATTCCGTGGTGGGGAGCCCCAGAATGAGCTAAACAGGTTTAAGCTTTTAAGCTCATTCTGGGGCTCCCCACCCAGGAATGAGCTTAATAACTTCGAGCACGATGATTCACAACTATTTTAATTTTATTTACCAGTCTGCTTTTATTGAAATGCAAAAGTTTGTACAATTACAGCATGGAAAATATGAAAAAATTAATGACAAAGCAACATTGTTTATCTGTAAAACTATACTGTACAAAACAAATAAACATACATGCACAAAAATCAATCTCTGTTATTTCAGTGAGAGAGAGAGAGAGAGAGAGAGAGAGAGAGAGAGAGAGAGAGAGAGAGAGAGAGAGAGAGAGAGAGAGAGAGAGAGAGAGAGAGAGAATTAGTGGTCAAACATTTTGTAAGACATTTATTTAATTTGTATTGAAGATTGATTTAATTTGTATTAAAAATTTTATAGATATTTTGCTGTTTACATTAATATTATTTGAAAATTAGTAAATAATTTGTTATCATAAAAATGTATTTAGTTGTGAAAGTACAGTAATTAGTGAATATTGCTCCATGAAAAAATTCTCAAATTGGTTAAAGTTCCCTTATAAAATTGAAAGATATATTCCACAAAAATCCACAACAAAGTGAAGCGTGAAGAAGTGAAACTCGTAAAAGTGGGGGTCCACTGTATTCATACTACTAAAAGTCATGTGGGAAATATTGGAAGTTTGCCATAAGTTTCGTAAGCTTTTAGTACAGATAGACCTTCACTAATCTGACACCACTGGGACCTTAGGGGTCCCACATTGATGAAAAATATAAGTTACCAAAGTATTACATCTAAACAATAACTACCTGTTTATCACTCTAAAAAAATATCACATCATGCTTTATCATGTAGTGTTTGACCTCATATTGTTTGACAAACTCACCATAAATTTGTATTATCACACCCTCTGTGTACAGTCCTGATTTTCTAGGCAGTCCACAGCTAGGCTACATTTGGCTCTATTTTGCATTAGAACATTTAGCTACACTTCGCACTTAAATTATTAACATAGGCATTCAAGATATTAAGTACTTTGAAAGGCTGTTACTGCAGTGCAGATATGTTTCTATGCATTTGAAAATGAACAACAAATAAAAAAATCGTTAATGACGAATAATAAATGTGGAAGAAATATGCGTTTTATTTCCAGTACATGAATGGCATCAAAATATTGGGCTACAAGTATAATACAGTATAATGTAATATAATACAAGGCTTTAACATATAAATTACTACGATGTGAGATAAGATGTCTTACCGTACATGCATTTGAAACTCAGTAAAAAAAAGGAAACTAAGGCTTGTAATAATGAACAATAAATTTCAAAGAATTATGCATTTTATTACTAACAAGCAAGATGTTAGTTTATTGTGAGTTTATAAGGTAAATTTTCAGTAAATTGACTAGACAAGACTCACCTACTTCAGCCGTATGTACTTCAGCCATATAAGAATGGATCTTTTTAAAAATGTTCACAAGAACAGTATTAATATAGCATAAAATTGGTGAGCACCAGCTAGGGAGGATTTACTTTATATTTCCAGCGTATACTATGTCAGATGACTCTCCTCTACCCCCACCTTCCTAATGAAAACATACGTATACTTGCATAGGTATTAGTACAGAACAAAACCAAAAATCGTATTATACAAAATATATCATGTATTGAAAACTGAATAAAAAAGTCTTATCAAAAATAAATATTAAAATCTGTACCTTCACTAGTTTGTAGTTGATAACATCACTAATTTTAGTATGTTACTGAGCATAATCATAAATAATTCGTATGTTAGTGATGAAATGTGTAATTTTATCAGCATTCTATTATTTTTATATTGGTTTTCAAGTACAATTGACAGTGTTCAAAGAGAGGATTTTTATTTTTTCCTCCAGTCATCTATTTCCTACATTAGCTGAATTTACTCCTATTCCCAGCTATTTGTAAAAAACTGAATCAAAAGTATTTTTAAATGTATTTGCAAGTATCGTACTGTAATTAGAGTATTAATAAAAAAAGATTAATTAAAGCATTAATAAAGAAAATTGCGGATGCTTAAATATGATCAGAAACTAGTTTAAATTTAAATGTTCATGAGATTAGTGGGTAACTTCCCATAAATGCAGTTGACTTGCTTGTTGGTGATGAAATGTATATTTCCCCAGTTTATTTTAATCACTGCTTTTTTATCTTTTACTTTCAAATGCGAATATTATTTTATGGTTTATCATAAGTATATTGTAGTTTAAAAGCTTAAGGGGAGTGCCACTGCCTTAAGGCCCCATTATAAACTAAGTGAGCATTGCTACCTTATGATTGAGGGGATTTGCTTCAGATTTTTACCATCTATTAACCTTCACAGTCTGGACTAAATATATTTTAAGCACACCCATGGACTGGGCTAAATTTAAGGATGGCCATTTTAAATTAAAAAAAATGCACACAAACCAATGGAAAGAAAAAGATATGCATTTGCACATAGTATAAGAAAAAAATTCAAAATAAGTTTCTGTACCTTCCTCGGGAAGTTGAAAGTGAATATTTCCAACCCTGCATGGGACCTCTTTTTACGAAAGACAGTCGTAAAAGTATGCTAATTTTACCATGCTATAAATGTTTTTTTAATATTTTTTTATCTTTTGTAAAATTATAATTACAGCTTACACAATATCATAACAGATAAGAACTAAAATTAGTAACAAATTCTGAGCATGTTTATTGTAAAATATTTACGAGATGACCTGGGTTAGGGAGCAGCAGTACATTCTCCTGTTACATTGCAAGCCAGACTGACCTCTCTCTATCCTCTACTGAGTTATTAGAGACTGGCCGTGTGAGTTGCCAGGAGTCAATTATGGCTCATGGAAGTGATCGAAACATTTTTCCCACAAAATTCATTCAAACTGAATGGTGCAAAATCTTGAACATACAGTATATGTATGTTACCTGAACTTCACCACAAAGTTATATGTAAACATATATGTATGTATGTTAATCGTCCACAAGGGGTTAAACAACTAATACTGACAATACCTGCATAAGGAAATAAAAAAAATTTGACCAAAATTTATAAATTTTGTAGTAAAAAAAAAAATGCCATTTTTCATAAATATACATAAAAAAAAAAGTTGCTGTCCAAGACAGTTTTCTGTATGAGAGACCAAAGATATATAGTTATACTACATACTGTGAAAGTTTCGTTGAATTTTGTTCAGTCTTCTTCTTGGGATGTTTGTTTACTTTTTTGAAATGTAAGTTTTGAGAAAACATAAAATCTTTTTTTTTTTCCTTATTTCGTATAGATAGAAAGCTTATATTTTCATGCAGTTTCTTCATATAAGAAACATCCCCTGAAATTTACAAAATAATCAGGGGAGAAGAAATATGCTTCGTACTTCAATTTCTCTTGGGTGATTGACGTTCATGACATTTCTCCAGTGGAGACTCTTACCTTTTGTTCTGATTTCTTGTCTTTTCAGTTCTCATTAGTGCATACAGTTTTATATGTTTCCCTTATAATACATCTCGTTTTTGTTCTTATTATGACAGAAAAAATTTTACTCGGAAATGCACTAAAAAGCCAGGCGTGACATAACGCACAAAGTACACTGTGACGCTATATGATGCACGCGATGGAAATGTTGCCATGTACTTACCTATTTTATTTTTATTTGTGAATAGACACCCTGTAAAGATATCCGGGGTAAATAAAATATATTCATTCTATTTTTATCATTTGTCAAAAAAAACTTAACTCATAAATTATTTCACTTATGATAATTTATGATAACATAAATTTCATATAGTGAATAGGGATAAGGAAGATTGCTATTCATTTGCATATGTTTGTACGTCTGGATGTAGCATGTTGATTTACATATCATGGTTATTTTACTGTACAAATAAGTCACGAAATACAAGACTAAAAAAAAGTCAAGATTTACAAAACGTACATGCAAAATGTTTGGTACAGTACATGTGTGGTGCCACTTGGACGAGCGCCAAAAGGGACGTGAAATTTGGGCGAGTTAGTCTTATCTCACGTTTTCCTCGATACTATCACTAGAGAAAACAGAGATATTTTAGTGGGTAATACAAGTATATAAATTATTTCAAACTAAACAGGATTAGAAAATATACAAAGTTTTTGTGCTAATTTGTTGCTCACAGGGTGATAAAAGTGGTGAATAAAATTGTTAATAAACCCATCTAAAATTTCATTTTTGGAATAACACTTCAGGATATGTTTATTTAGACATAAAACAGTCCAAACTCCGTATATGCATGCATTGCGGTTTAATGCTTTGATTAGGAATGTAGCCTATCCTTTGTGCTGCAATTTTAATATGACACACACACACACACACACTATGTTTTCCAGAGCATAGGATGCACTTCATTTATTCACTAGAGCCAAAGCTGAGGTTAAGTAATAGTAAGTTAGATGTAACTGCTAGAAAACCAGCATTTTTCTCATGTTTGTGTTTGCAAGACAGAAGTTTACAGTGCACCAAAAGCTTACATGATATAGTGCTGTCAAAACAATGTGTTGTGCCCCAGGAAATTTGAAATCTGCAGGAAATTAGTGAAGGAACTGGATTGCAAGTGGGGAGATTAATGGCTGTCTATCTGTATCGTATATAGGATGTTGAGCTCAAAGAAAGTTTACTGATGAGCTGATAGAAATTAAGGAGTAGCTTGCTTAAAAAAAAGAGAGAGGAAAAAGTTAAAATTTTATCTTTCGCATCTAATTTTGAAAGAACAGATGGTAGTTTATCATTTATGTATGGAAAACTGGCTTGTCACTCAACTGATGAAAAATTTGGTGTAATGATAGGCTATAGCATAAATAACTGCCTTGTTACTCAACTGAGGGAAAATTTGAGTTAATAACATGGTTTACATAAATGTCATAGTAAAGTATCCCACAGTTATTTAGAGGTATTGGGAATGTCATAGAATTTATATTTTCCTGTGATAAACTGTCATGGGATACTTTTAAAAAGAGTTTTGTGCATATTAGTTAATATTGTTTGAATGCAATAATCATATTTTTATTTCACCAATATTTTGGTACTTATATAACTCAGAATAGAAAAAAAGAGTATGAGAGAACAGATTGTAAGTATTCAGAGTCACATTTTATTATGATCTTTTCCTAAGACATTTACTAATAGCTTTCGAAATCCAGTGTGTTATGGAAATTCATATGAAGGAAGAATATGCTTATAGTTTGTGTTATTAGGCTATAGGTTTCTGTCACATTCTGTTTTTTACTCCATCAAAAATATGTTGTCCTTGGTTGAAGAGTATTCATCAGTTTCACACTAATTTTGAATTAATTTTGTCTTGAATTTATGTTGTAGGTGAATGTTCCGACAGTTATTTGTTATCTTTGATTTTGTCAAGTATTATTTGTTTTTCTTTTGCCTTTTTGTATGATTTGAATTTGTATCTTTGTTGAGAGTTTAATAGAGTTGCATTAATGAAATGTTCAGATTGTAGAGAAGGTACATGGCCTAGTTTTGGTACTTTTTTGTATATTAACTGAGATTGGCTCTTTTTGCATGAAAATAAGAATGTAAAATTATCTTGTAAGGTTTTAAACATTGAGACATAAGATTAGTGTTATGTGGATGATAAGTAGTGTTTTTAAGAACGACAGTTGGCAGTAACCCTCCAGAATTTTCCACATTTTGAATATATGTCATAAATTTCATTTGGTTCATGCTTTTAAAAGCATCAGTGACTATTAAGCTACTGGTATTTATTAGAGATCCTCTGGTTTTTATTAACAGTACAGCATTTTCACTGAGATGTAATTTATTTTCCTTCAGACCCAGGTTCTGTTAAAGCTATTTTTTACATGTGAAACAGCAGATAATGAATATTGTTTTGTGGGTCATGGGATTACCACCCATTATTCACAGCATTAGCTGTAGGCCAAAATCTTTTCCCCTAATGTGAATGTCGAAAACAAGTCAGTGTAATATTGCAAAAACAAACTGCTTTTGTATATTGGTATTTTACCAATGTTTCATCAAATTTTAATTGAGATTGATATGAATATAATTGAAATCTCCCCTGAATATGTTTACTAAATTATTGTGCCGTAACCAGGAGATGAAAGTTTGCAGTACTAGTAAGACAGGCACCCAAAAGTGGATTTTAAGGAACATTTGTTTTAATTTGGTATGATAGTTTATGAAATAATACTTGAGCATGTATATGGGAAACCACTGCACAAAGACATTATCAGGTTTTTAATGGGAAAAGAGTAACATTGGAGTACATTCAAAATGTAGAGGGGTACTAGTTTCCAGTTGCTTTGCTTCCTTCCTTAATTTTTCATCTGTTGGTCATTTGTCACCCAGCTGTCCACCCTTCTTTTAATATACTAACGCTGAAATCTTCACCTCTTTTAAGAGGACATTCTATGGGCCATCCTTGTAAATCTTGAAATTTGGCTCAGTGGTCTAGTTAAACTACACTACGTTGATAACCTGTATACCTTTATATTATATTTACTCTTCATCATGGGGTACCAAATGCAGTGTTCTTGGCATGGTAGTCTGTAGTTAGTACTAAAGGTTTGCAGCATTCCTTGTAGGCCCCAGCTGCATTGCTTATTGCCTTTTGTTTTTCTTCCAGTCCCTTTAATCTCTTCCTACTTTGTTGCCCATCTCTTTAACTTTACCTTGCTCCAGTTCCCACCTCTCATCTTTGAACAATTTCCTTCAGGCTAGCTCTGTGACTTGAGAGGAATGACTTTTTTCCCCCAGCTCTGTGACTTGAGAGGAGTGACTTTTTTCCCCTCTTTAAAATGATAATCATAATGCACTAGAGCCTGTCAAATAGAATGCTGAGTAAAGAATTTTGTCATGTTTAAAGTTTCGTGACTCTTTATTTACCAAAGTTGGATTTTGTAAGTTGGGCGCTACCTTAGTTTCCCTTTAGAAATGTGTTGCTGTTTTCTGCATCAAATTTAGTTTTCCTGGGAAACAAAGATCACATGGAGTGTACATTTAGGATAATCTCGGGGTTTTCATTGTGACTAGAACAACATTCTCTTAAGTGACTGTAAGGATTATTATTATCATTCAGATGAACCCTATTTATTTGGAACAAGCCCACAAGGGCCATTGACTTGAAACACTAGCTTCCAAAGAATATGGTGTTCATTAGAAAGAAGTAACAGAAGGTAATGGGAAATACAGAAAAAGGAGATCGGCTATTAGAAAAACAGATAAATTAAGAAATCATACACAAATAAAAATGTAAGTCAATTATTAAAATGCAAGGATAATTGTATTAGGGTAGTAATGCATAGCACCTTTGCTTGAACTTTTGAAGTTCCAGTTGCGTAATATCCTCAGAGAGACCATTCCACACTTCAGCGATGTGAGGAATAAAGAACCCCTGGAACTGAGAAGTTTAACAGCGAGGCTGTTTACTGCATATTGGTGCTGCTTTTCAGATAATTTGGTTGCTCTCAGCAGGAAAAGGGGATCAGGGATCAATTGTGAATGTGAAAGATTCATAAGCTGTTAAAATACAGCTTATGAAAAATTGAAAGAAGAAGACCATCTGTTGATGGTCCAAGTCATAACTGCTAATATTAAGAAGCAGAAACTTATCACCATGAGCACTGTATGTACAGGAGATAAATCTCTGGCAGAAGCAGACATCCACACGAGAGAACAGTATTCTAGTAAAGGAAGGACAAATGACCTAAAACAGGGGCCTTACATAATATAATACCCAACTTTCGTGCGGCATTTGCTGGCACGTTCATAAGATGTTTCACAAAAGTAAGAGGGAATCAAAAGTTACACCTAGAATAGTTAAAGCCTCAGATTCATTCAGCAGAGATCTGCTAATCAACAGGGTTTTCGTTATACCAGAGTTCAGCCTCATACCCAGCTGACTACACTATTCAGTAATCTGGTCCATGTCACAGTTGAGACTAAGGGCAGCTTCATTTCTTATAAATGGAGACTTTACTACTCCCACAAGTGTTGCATCATTGGCATACTGGACAATCTTGTTTTCCAGACCAGCAATCATATCACTTGTATACAATAAAAATGACAATGGACCAAGAACACTACCCTGTGGAACTCCAGACACAATAGGTTTTAGTTTGCCAAGGATCCCATCAACAGCAACTCGCTGCTGCCTACTTGTAAGGAACTCTTGAAGTAATCCTAAAGCATATCCACCCACTCTAAGATTCTGAAGTTTATAAGTAAGTGCCCTAAGATTTATCAAATCAAAATTAGCAATAAAGTCTATTTGAATAACTCTACACACAAAAACCTTGTCTAGGTTCTCTTGCAAATGGCATGTCAAACCTGGCATTGCAGGTACCTGACTACTTCTTGTATGCACATTGACTGTTAGCTAATAATCACATAGGTTCCACATACTTATGTAGTGGCTTAAAAATAAGTCTTCCTGCAACTTTGGAGAGCACGGGGAGAATAGAAATTGGCTTGTAGTTAATGCAGTTTGCAGATATGCCATTCTTAGGAACAGGCACTGTATTGCTAAGCTGGTGCTCATCCACAAAGATACTACTTAAGCCTAAAAATCTATAGAATCTAGTAATTTTGGGGGACAACACACTAGAAACCGTTTTAAAAAACAAAGGGAAGAAACTGCCAGGATCCTCTCCACCCCAGCTATCAAGATTATCAAGAATTTTCTCAACATCCCGGGAGTGAAATACAAATTTTGTAAGAATAGGTACAAGATGACAAGTATCAGGGAGAGAAACATCCTCATCTGATTGAGTTTAGTTTCTGCTGTATTGCTGTCTTGATTTTTGAATGAAGTAGACTAGCATTGCACTACCTTTCCTAAAGCAACTATTCTCAGTAGTTAGACATTTCAGTTCTTTAGTGTAGCAATAATATTTTACAAAGGGCTTCTTCATACAGAATTTTTTAATACTCATTATATAGTGTTGATTGAAATCCATTAGTTGTTTATGATCAGTGAAATACTGTTCTTTTGTCTTTTATGATGATAATGAATGTTATTTTAGGTGCAAAAAAATTCGTCTCTTGAAGCCATATGCTGTAGTATTGTATAGGAATGATTGTAATTTATAACCACTTGATCCCCAAAATAAGAATCAAAATAGTAGCTTTAAGGGACTTGTAGTTTACAGAAAAATTAGGTAAGTTTTAAGATGGTTCTGTTTAAAGAAATCTGTCAGTGAAAATGCTGCATTATAAAAAGTAAATACATATCTGTTGTGGGATTAAAAAATTCCTTAAGTGAGAGAATATGGAGGATTTCTGCAAATGGGTAGAGCTGTAGTTGGCAGTGTCTTCTCAAATTAACAAGAGCTGAGCATTGTTCCAACTGAGATCTTCCTGTGGCTTAACCTGACAACTGTAACAGGTCATTGCATTATTATGATCATAATTTTATTTTTGGAAGTCAATGCAGTAACCCTCTCTTCTTTCTATTCTTCTATCTTTAAGAATAAGGTAAGACCAATTTGAAATTTCCTTGTAGCTCATTTCCCCTTAGAGAGAGTGTGTGTGTTTGTGTGTGTGCGCGTGCGTGCACATTTGTGTACATTGTGGTGAATAAGGGGAGTCTTCTCGATGTTTTATACTAATTTTTTCATTATGGTGAATTTTGACTAATTTTTAAAACCCTAGTAACAGTTTTAATCTGCTTCCTGGAGGAGCCAAACATTTCTTTTGTCAGTCCTCAAAACCCCAGTAACAGTTTTAATTGGCTTTATGGAAGTGCCAAACATTTCTTCTGTCAGTCCTGGCCCTTTCAAGATTTTGGAATGAAGCTTGTGTGTTTCATAGGTACCTTACTTACTATTAGTTTTCTTTTTAGATTAGTGTTTGGTGTAAAGGTTTTGTTCAGTATTTGTTGGTATTTTAATTTTATTTTGATATACTAGGAGCCTTTAGGTGCCACAGTTAGGAATTGGGCAAAAAAGACAATTGAGTTTTTGGTTAAAGCTTCCTCATACTCCTATTCAGTATTTTTGCAGAAAATGCATGAGACAAAAGATATTGGAGAAAACTTTTCACATGTGTAAATTTATAAAGAGGAAATGTGCCATAGAGCCATTAATGAATGTTGTATTTGAGTGATTGTTCTTTCTTTATAGTCATTTGTCTTTCACAAATGCATAATTATGCTCATCCTCAAAATGTTGTAATATCCATTCTGTGAAAAGGCATAGGACACTTCCGAATGTGTTGTGGTTAACTTTGTTGTTGAGTTGATTTTAGCTGACATCTTTTTTGGTAAGTTCTAATAAGGAAGAAGCCTTAAGTTTCATTTTCATGAGGTGTTTGTCAATGTGCTTTGAGTATTAATAGTATGTAATGACCCACAGGAATATGGGAATTTCACTGAGAACTTTTTGTTGTGGCTTTGTATTAAGTCATTACTAGACTGAGATAACAGAGGGAAATTTAATATGAAGTATCAGGAAGGATGTACTGTATTAGATTTGTTATTTCTTTGACTTTTGTTTTGGATGTGCAGTTCAGAAATTAATGTCAGCTTGTGAAAAATTCTTTTTAGGATATGAATGACAATAGGTAAAATTTGAATGGTTTTATTGTAATTGTTGTTAAGGACAGCACAGTCATTCCAAAATCTTACTACTATAATCAGTTTTAATTTCTTCGTTGTAATATGAGCTTATTTATGGCAGTTACCAAGAATGGTAAATTTTGTTTCAGAAAACTCAGTCTGTTATAAAAGTAAAAAAAAAAACTTTGAAGTCCCTCTAAATGTTTACACATTAAATGACATCGTCTCTAAATGTCATACATTTCATGAAGTCACATCCAGTGACAAAGGTAAGACCATCCTTAAATATGCTCACTTTGCTTTCACTTTTTATTAGAGAAAATTTTTTCAAGTAAAATAATAGTAAACAACAGAGATGGTGATGTGAGTTTTGTTTGTTTGTAGTGGCTCTCTCACAAAGATGACTTGATATACTGTACAGTATATATTAGTTTGTCATACTGTTCACTTTCATGTTAAAAATGCTGGTCATGTTTTTACCATGTTTTTAAGGATAATAGATATGATACTGCATTTGTTTCCTAAGGAAGTAGATACCCGTTAGTTTGCTAGAAAAATATTAGAATGTTTCATGGTAAAGCTGTTCACCAGTAATTACTGTCTTGCTTAAGGAGGTACTATTGACAGTGGGCTTTGTATGGTACAATTCAGGGGGTGCTGAAGGTTTTATGCAATATCTTTCCACTCCTTGTTCTCTGCTGTCATGCATCATCCATTCCCATTGTTCCCTAACTGACTAGCTTGCCCACATATTTGACTTGCTCCAGTTTTCATCTCTCATATTTATAGCAAATCCTTTAGGCTTTCGGAGAGTTTAAAATATAGTGCAAATCCTTTGGGTCTCAGTTTACAAATAGAGTGAATCTTTTGGGTCATTTGAGTTACAAATGTCCCTCAGTGGCCTTGGTAAACTTTTAAAAAAATTAGATTTTAACCCTTCTTTGATATCTGAAATAAATAGGAATAGTTCTAATGTATTGGTTGGGAAATAATGAAAAAAAAAATCCAAACTTAGTTCAATACAGGTAAACCAGCGTAAGCCAGTTACTCATATACGTGACAGCAAAAGTTTTTCACACACACACACACACACACACACACTGCTTTCATTTAATGTCTTGAATAGTAAAGACTTATAGTGCATGGAATGAAATTTAGAGAAATCTCTCTCTCTCTCTCTCTCTCTCTCTCTCTCTCTCTCTCTCTCTCTCTCTCTCTCTCTCTCTCTCTCTCTCTCTCTCTCTCTCTCTCTCTCTCTCTCTCTCTCTCTCTCTCTCTCTCTCTCTCTCTCTCTCTCTCTCTCTCTCTCTCTCTCTCTCTCTCTCTCTCTCTCTCTCTCTCTCTCTCTCTCTCAAATACCTTTGTTGGTTTAATTTGACCCCTTAGTTTCTTCTTTAGGAGGCCTTTTTCATAAAATGGGTGCACTCAAACACATAATTAATGAAGGTGATCCATAATAAACAATATTAGATTAAACAAATTCAAGTTTGGCTTTTTGTTATTATCATACCACTTCTCATCATGGTGCCAACTGCATTACAATCAGTAAATGACAGAATACTGTATATGGAGTAATGGGCATATTAGTAACAAGCAGATCATGCCCAGTGTTGGAATTTAGAGTTAATCATATAAAAAATGAATGAAATGCACAATTGTTTTTGACTCATTTTAGGATTGGAGACTTTTTGTGACCCTTGGAATTTTTATGAATATCCTACATGATCCATATACATACAAAATGTAAAATAAAACTGAAACATTGTTTGTTTGAGTGTCAAAAATGTTTTAGAAACAAATAAGAAATGCCAGTTAACCCAATTATGAAATTTTCAAGGAGTTGTAATTTTTGATCAGTAAAATACAAGCTTTATTATTAATGAAGCTAAATCCTTCATGCCAGCCCTGTTGGAGCTAAACAAATTAGCTCAGTGGTCTGGTTAAACTACTTGATAATACTATTCAAAACAATAAAAGGCCAATGCACTGTTATGGTTTTGAATAGAGATTTTTGCTCTTTTCAAGCACTTGCATTAACATCATTGCTCCGTCCTGCTGACTGCCATCTACCCTTGTAACCTCACTTTGTTAACATTAGCATTTAATTTACTCCTCAAACACTAGTCACAATAGTATCTCGACTAGCAACTAACATTTTGTTGATATATAAATTTCAGTCATTCACACGTCATTCATGACCCCTCTTTCTGTTGCTTGACCATGCTGCCACATTTCTCTTGTTAACCATTTATCCATTTCTCCTTCCTTTAAAATTAAAGCCATTGAGATATAGTGCGCCTTTGTCTTTGACACAATTTTCAACCAGACCTATCATTATTCATGTCAAAACATGCTAACAGCTGTATATTCACAAAGTTTAAAAATATCAGTACCTTCTATATTGCACTTGTAAATTTGATCATATCTTTATTCCAGTCCACATACTGCCATTTCCCTTACCTCATAGTAAGTTTTCATAGAACTATTGCCCAAGAAACACTTCCACAGACACCATCTTTGTGTGAAGCCACACTGCTCAATTCCATTATTGTTCCTTTAAACAGTATTATTTTCTCCTCAGTAAAAACCCTACCATACACTATACCAGTTACGCTAATTAGTTACGCCCTTACAATGACTACCTGTCACCTTTGCTTTTATACAGATAACCTTAATCCTCAATTTTGCTCCCAAAGAATTTTAAATTTACATGTTAATCCCTTCCACTTGGCATTACTTCAATCTGCTTCTGTTTTATTACATTCAACCACTATTGAAACCTTGAATAGGCAGCAGGTAAGAACAACTTTGGGAAAAATAGGAACTGCAGTCGAGTTAACTCGGTGAAAGTGAACACAGTATATGTTTGAGCATTCAGTGTCAGGAAAGAATGAACTGCAGATATCAAAAAAAAAATATGAATTTATATATAGGAAGTTAGGTAGAAAGAAGCAAGGATAAAAGCAGTAAATGAAGATAAATTAAGACATATTTTCTTGTGAAATGGTTGCAAGACATGACAGGATGAAATTGGCATGCTAATCTGGGATGCTATAGCAACTCTGTATGATAGAAGTTGAATGAATGAAAGGTAATTTGTGAATTCTCAGTATGCTCAGCACAAACACAGAGACCGAAATAAACCTGATCATGTTGTATTAGTTTTTTCTCACGAGAAAATACAGCTTTGGAGACAAACCGTGGTGTGGTGAGAGAGTAAATCTATGAGGAGAGGCCATGAGGGGGAAGTGGTACTGAAATTCAGCAAGAAACCAGGAATAACAAGTCCTGAATAATGTATAAGAAAACCAGAGAAAGGTTGATGTGAAAGGGGCATAGTATATAGAAAATGACAGTAGAGAAATTTAAGATGAAAAGAAAAGAAAGAGGTACTGTAATAATTGAGGCTGTAGAAAAACATCTAATTAAAGAGCTGAATACAAACTGGAGGATGTTTTACCCAGTGGATCATCTTTTTCTCCTACAAATGGATCGTTGTGACTGGTTTTTATATGTGAGACGCAAAATAGTGATTTTGTAGCAAAATTTTGGTTTTAATCAAATTTTTTTAGCATAAAGTAATTAAACATGGTTTGTTGGACAGTATCACATACACTGGTGAAAAGTTTTGCCACAACTTTAGTTTCCAGTTATGTTTTATGAGTTTGTGTTTTTGTGAAGGAATGCTCACATTAAAATCCTTTTCAGTAAATAAGGTAAATGCAATTTTGTTTTGGCTAAATTTGGTAAGGTGTTTTTCATCATTCCTGCATACAGATAGAATTTTAAGGTTTTAAAGAAATTACCATTTGAATCATTTGGTACATGATCAATAAATATGTAGCTAGATAGAATTTTGATCAGTTTAACACTGAGTGAACTATGTTTATAGGGGATGTTAAGTGACTGAGTACGAGTGAATTTACCGCATGACTGTTATGGATGATTTAGTCCTCTTAGTAAACTAGCATTTTTCAGAAAATATTTTATATTCTTTTAATGCATTACTGTAGCTCCTTGTTATGTTGCTGCCTTTTGGGTTTGAGCTTTAATTGTGTAGAATTTAGCATTAAGTGTATAAAATTGTAGGTGGTAGGTGATTTAGATTTGTAATTAGGTAAGCATGAAATTTTTCTGTTCCTCTATTATTTGCAGGTGTGTGGTTACACTTGTATCTGAAACTTTTGGTGCAAAAATTCTTTCCTCTTCAATTAGTAGAGCATGAAATTATCATTTGTTTACTGGTTATTGGTTAGTACTCAATTTTACTCTTATTTTTTCACAAGGTTGTCAAATTATAGAAGACGGTTTTCTTTTAGAAATGTGATATGTATAATTCTGTCATATGTGTGAATTTTTAAAATATGGATTACTTTTTATTTGTATGAAAGTATATGGAAATTTTTAAATGTCATAAAGATCCAAGGTCAACGTTTATTATATAAAAAAATGGATTTTTTTACCCTTCACAGCAATATTTTGGTGTTTTCATTCCTCATTTCATTTGTCAAACTTTTGACAACATTAAATATACCTTACCATTTTGTCCTGCTTGAAATTCCCAGATAATTATATTATGAAAAATACTATAAATATAGCCCCCAGTAACAAGCGTCTTGGGAAAAATGCATTTTGCAGTTTAGATTTGGACTCTGCCAGTGGTGAGAGGGTAGACTCAGTATTGGTAGTGATGGTTCCATATATAATATTTGTAGTAGGCCTACTTCATTTTTCTCTCTCTCTCCCCCCCTCTGTAATATTGGGAGTCAGATCTTTTGACTCTTTTTGCTGTATACCACTTTGCTTAATCCTTCACCAAAATTCATATCTACAAAATACCAAAATTCATATCTACAAAATCCAGCTATGTTTGTTCCCCCTAATCTTTTTTCGAATATCAGTATAGCCTGTAATGAAACATTTCATAGAGTGGATCTATACTAACTTTGTCATCAACATTCCTATACATGTAGATGTTGAATCTACTTTGTATAATAACGTTTTCTTCAAACATTCTCCATTGTCATCTTATTCTTTGATTTTGTAATTGTTTAATTCCACCAACCTTGCTCTTTTCTAACTATCTTACTTCTTTGCCTTGTGGCTTTGAAATCTTTTCTCTCAGTTTGCCTTGTGGTTTTGGAATCTTTTCTCTTGTATGATGAAGTTCTCTGCCTAAATGACTAAATTTAATTATGAGTCTCTTACCTTGTTTCGTATCAACAAGATGAAAGAAATTACCCAACACACTACACAATTTCTTGATCCTCATGACTTTGCCTCTGACTTCTTGATCTTTTCAGTGTCTTGAATCAACCTAACCGTGCCTTTAAAATTTTTCCTTTGTGGATATTAGTCTGTTTTATTCACATTACTTTGTTCTTCATCTTTCCCCTACTGATTCCCTCCACACAGTGCCAGTTTGATGCATGGTCTATCCTTGACCTCCAATTTCTGCTTATCAGTGGCCGTAATCACATATTGGCACCAGTACATACCTAACAGAGGTGCCAGTCGCCGATTTTCAGTTATTGGCGATTTTCTTTTATTGTCACACTGTTGGAATGGAACCCCTGCCGATAACAAGGGACTGCCTGTATTTGGTTATATTAACTGGGTGACTTGGATAATTATTTGATGCTTTTAATGTCTGATAGCCATTTGACTGTGGCAAAATGCTCTGTTGCCAAAATTATGCATAGAGCTTTTTGTATTCTCACATTCTGCCTTTCATATTTCTTTATCACTGCCCTTCTGCTGACTGCACTGTCTCAAAATGACTTATCATTCCTTATTGTATTCACAATTTTTGGTGTCTATGCTGCTTCTGATCTTTTCTTGAAGAGATGAAGTGATCAAGTTGCTAAATCTACCCAGAAATATTGTATTCATTGCTTAAATGCCATTGATTATTTTCATATCAGTTATTAAAGCTTATCATGGGGACTTGTTTGTCCATATGTAGAGTATTCTCATACTGCTTTTTTTGTGACTCAACCTTCATTCCTTAAGAAGCAGAAAGGTCAGTCACTGTCTTCCTGGTTAATCCCCACCATCCCTCCTTGTCTTTGTTTTTCTCAGGTCTGGTCTACATTAAGAGTATTTGCTGTTACAAGCAAGTTTTCAAGGATATAGGGCTGTTGAAGGAATTGTCTTTTTCTGAAACAGCTTGTTACAATTTCTTTCAGAATACCTTTTTTCTGTTCAGTACTTCCATTATTTATAGTAGTTGTTGAAGTGCTTTTAAATTCAGTGAAACATTATGCTTAGAAATTTTTAGTGTATTTTTGGTGTATTTTATGAGCAAGAATAAGATTGTAAAGAATTACTTGTATCTTTCTATGCTAGAAAGTGGGGGGGGGTTAAATTACAATCAGTTGTTTATTGTAATTGCTGGATACAAAAATTTTGTTTTAAAAATTTTATGAACCATATGGTAGTTTCCTGATGATATTTTAATAAGGACCATGAAAATATTGTAGATTTTTAGATACCCTACATTAATAATGTGTCAGTTCATGCACAAGTTTTTTAAAAAATGCATGCACTTATTATAGTTTTCGGATTGTGTGTTTCAGCATCTGGTCTGAAAGCATTTGACTTTAACCAACGGTCTTTTGATCAAATTCAGAAATGCACTGATTTTTGTATTTTTTCCTTGTCACTGCTTGCATTTGTGAGACTTTGTTCAGATAATTATCAAATTGTTAGAATTATAAAACATACTAAAACCAGACCACTGAGTTAAGGTTCTTAAACTCCCTGTGGGAGTTCATGAAGGGTTTGTTCTTGTATAAGAATTTTATTTACCCAGTGAGTGACTAAATGAAAATTGTTAGGTTTATTGAAAATGTTGAAGGTTCTGGCAAAGTAATTTTCAAGGCTACAGGTGACAAAGTGATTCCCCTTCAATTACCACACTTACTCAGACCTTTCTTTGGGACTTTAATGATCACACCATTCTTCCAACCTAATGGTATTATTCCCGTCACCCATATCCCATTGAATAATATCTTCAAGACAAATACTAATCTATCCTCCTTCACTTTAAACATTTCCGGGAATAAACCATCCTCTCCTGGTGCCTTACAATTCTTTAACTGTTTTATTGCCTTTACTACTTCCAGCCTGATCTCACCTTCATCAATATTTAAATCTTCCTGAGCAGGCGGTATATCCTCTTCTGAGGGGACTGGTCTATTAAGAACTGACGCAAAGTGCTCTTTCCATCTATTTCTGATTTCAACATTTTTGGTCAATAAATTACCTTCCATATTCCTGACTGGTATATCCTTACGCTTACCAGCACTGCCAATCAGCTCTTCAGTTGCTTTATATGTTATCCTTTGACTCTGACCGACATTTTTATTAATTAATTTTTCATTTTCCACTACCTTTTCATTAACATCTTTTTTCTCTCTTACTTAGTCTTGTAACTTCTGAATCCAAACTCAAGTACTTAGTTCTTGCTAATTCAAAATCTTCGTCACTAACAAAATGCATCTAACTCCTCAATTTTGCTTCACCTCTCTTTTTGATCATACCCCATGTTTCCTCAGACATCCACATCTTTTTCCTCAATCTGAGTCTCCTGATCGCACAACCAGCAGCCTCATGTTAAGCTTTATTCACATCCCCTGACATCTCATGTACACTTCTCTCTCCCTTCTCCAGTGTTTCCAACACCAAAAACCTGTTTCTGCATTTTATTCTGAATTCCTCCTTTTCCTCTCCTTCCCTTCTAGGCATATCAATATCATATCTATCAACAGCAGGTTTTCCGTTCCTCTGACTTTTTAGTTTGTCTCATTTTTGCAATGCTGAGCTGATGATCACTACCAATATCTGCTTCCCGATTAACACGAACATCTAGCAAAGAGCTGCTATGCCTTTTACTAACTGCAATATGATCAATCTGATTTTTATATTTTCCACACGGTGACACCCATGTCGTCTTGTGTATATTGCGGTGTTGGAAAAGTGTGCCCCGATGACTAAGTCATTTGCTAGACAGAAACTCCCAAACCTTACTCCATTTTTACTCATCCTACCACCGACACCCATTTTACCCATACAAGCCTCAAATCCCTCATTCGAGCAGCCCATTATTACATTGAATCCGTGCTCCTAAGTCAAGAAGACTTTCTTATGCAGCACATGAATTGAGTGGATGACAGGAATCCAAGAACCTTATTCAGGGACCAGGTAATGAGAAACCTTGCAGGAGCTGACCTGTGAAGTGTAAAAGACTGGAGAATGGAATTAACAGTTTCTATATTAGAATCAATTCCAAACCATAAGGGAAGGGTTCTGCCAATGCTGCCTTGTATGCCATGATTGTTGAAATAGCAAGGCACTTGACCTCAACAGATAATGAAATATAGAGCTGTTGTAACAGATGTTATCTGGGCTCTCAGTTGGGGGGGGGGGTAATCTAACCACATTTCCCATACGGACTGGTATGCTGGATAGATGAAGTCCGTAGTTTGCACTAGGTACCTAGCAATGTTAGGCACATTATCTTCACAGCAGACTAGATTTAAAATTTCACGTGAAGGTCAATGATCAGAAAGGAGGATGTGTAGATGACTTCCCATTACAGCAATATAATCTATTCTTTTGCCTGTTGTGGAAGAAATAAGGAATCAGTTACCGTTTGGCTAATTCAGGGCTACTAGGCAAGCTGTTCCGATGAAAGCTAGTAGATTGTTCAAAGCTTTGAAATCTGGGACAGTGAAGGAAGAAGGTATATGTCCTCCATTTGTTCCAGTCTGTAGGAATGCATATCTTGCTATTGCCTGAATGTCCAAGTTTAGAGACACACACTGGAAGCTTATGGTTCTTGCATGTGGCAAACCGGTCCACTTCCGGATTGTGGAAGCATGTGAGCAGTTACTGACATGAGAGGAGCTCATCATGAACCTAACCTCTTTATAGAAGACATTGCAGTGATATGTCTAGGACCTACAAAGTGTGAGTCCCTTTTGGAGGTTTCAATTTTCTGAGATGAAAAGACAACCAATAGCGCCAAGAAACTGGTATGACTCTCCCTCCGAGCAGGTGACCATTTTCCCCCCTAACTGACAGTAACAAAATTGACTAATATTATTGCCTTAATGCTGAATCTCACTTTGTTAAACAAGAAAAAACAGCAAAGAATTACAGCGTAGCCTAGCAATCTATTCCTAACTTCTCGCCTTGCAAGAGGCTTACTGGTTCCTAATTTAAACAAAAATAAGCCTGCCTGTTAAAAGTTTAAGAAACTAAAACATTTGAAAGGTTCTTAAAACTAAGTACAGTACTTAGCTTGACTTGTGTAGAGTTGGAGAATAAAGTGCTTAGTCAAATGCGATTCCGGAGCACATCCTGTAGACAAGTGAACTCTTGGATAGACCACAGTGTAATGCAGATGGTGTCAACTTGTTGCCACATCTGGGCAAGTGTAACATAGAGCCTAGGTAATCGTGCAGGATAGGAGATAGAGCCCTCCTGTCCTGAGTCCTTTATATTCTACCACTTTGGCAACAAGCATTATAAGAGAATTCTTTGTAATTGGTTGGTCTGTTTTATGGAGACCAGGGGGGACCATGAGTGTAACTCTTTGAGGACTCAGAGCTGTTATGCCATAAAAAATATTGGGTATTAAGTTATACTGTAATCATAACTCACAAATAGGGCCTCAACTTACGGCGGGAGGTCCGTTCCAGTGCCCCGCTATAAGTTGATTTCCGCCATAAGTCGGTGTTTCACCCTTATCAGCACGTATGGCACTGTAACTTGATGCCTATTCTTGCCGTATATTTTCATGACTACATTTTTTATGATAAAAAAACTATTTACAGTACTAATTTTCAGATATTAATATTAAGATTAGTAATAAGATTAAATAATAGTTTTAAATAATAATATAATAATAATAATAATATTGAATTATATAGGTACAGTACTCAACAGTGATGAATATTGATTAAAAATGATGATGATGAATTAGCTGTGCAGTCCAATGAATGACGATAAAAATATGAATGCACAGCAAAGCAGAGGAGTCACGTCTCCTCTAGGGCCACCTCTTTTCCTTCTTCAGCTGCTTCTTCAGGCACATCTTCAGGGGTTTCGAGAGGCAGCATCATGTTGACGTACTTCCTCATGCTGACTAAGAGGTTATTGTTGGGCTCCATGGCAGCATTAAGGGCATTGGAAAAATTAGTGGAGTGTTCCATATAAGGATCCCATTCTTCTACCATCTGCTGCAGCTGCTTGCCTTTCCCTATGATTCGGGACAGACATTCCATATCTTACCAACCCTGGTCCGTCGGGGGGTCAGAGAGTAAATGAAGGAGGGTGGCGATTTCTTTGCCACCAAGGGCCCTTGCAAGGATTCTCCCCTCTTTGTATTCTTCAATGAAGTAGATGGTACTCTCGCTCAGGCCATAATGGGCGGCTACTTCAGCATAGTTTTTCCCTTCACTCAACATTATGATAACTTTTACCTTCTCCTGGTGTGTCACGACCTTCCTCGGGCGCTTAGGTTCTTGTCCAGATGCCGTAGAAGAAGCAGGGCATTTAGGAGGCATCTTGGGGCACAACTCAAAAAGATACGCACTGATTAAAATACACTGAAATGAAAAGTTGTGCCTACACAGTGAACTGGACAGATACTGGGATGATGGGTCATTGAAGCATCGTGTACTTATTGATATTTTGCTGTTTTGTAAGATGATTTTGAAATGATAATAAAGTGTTTTAGGAAGATAGTAGACCATATCTAAAATAGTGGGTAGTTTGTAGAACGACAGGACTATCTCCGAACAAAATGTTAGGGTTTGTTTACATCTGCCGAACCTGCCACGTCATTCTGTTATCGTGTTTTTTTTTTTTTTTTTTTTTTTTTTTTTTTTTTTTTTTTTTTCGTGACTAAATACATGTTTGATAAAAAAAATGATTTACTAATTTTCTAATAGTACAGTACAGTAATATTAATGCAAACACAGCAAAATGTCAGTAATTTTTTTTTTTTTTTTTTTTTTTTTTTTTCCCCCTCACCCCAAGCCAAACAAAAAGCTCGTGAAGCGAAAGTGCTACTTGACACGCTATTGGCTGGAGTTTTGCAAGGTCCCAGTTCAGCACGTACCCTTACACTGTTCAGTGATTTGTGTGTTTGTTCACTATTTTCGTCTGTGCATATTTGATAATCCTGCCCTAAAATGCCTCCTAAACGCCCTGCTCCTTCTAAGGCTTTTGGCAAAGAGCCTAAGCCCCAGAGGAAGGTCGTGATGCTCCAGGATTTGGAAGAGCTGATGAAGTCTGCCAGCAAGGAAGACATGCCAGGTTCAGGGACAAGCAGGAGGATGAGAGCCTGTCTTTGGAATGTCTCCCCCAACTTAACAGGATAGTCAAGATGGCTGAGGCATGGGATCCTAATATGCAATGCTCCATAGACTTTTCATATGCTATTGATGGGGTTTGGGCCCCCTATAGAAACCTCGTCAGTATGAAGAAGCGGCAGCAGCAGCTGCCATTCAACATGAAGGACCCTCCAAAGCCTCCCAAAGCCCCTGAAGAAGTGCAATTGATGGACGAAGCACTTGAAGAAGGGGAAGAGGTGGCCCCCAGAGGAGATGTAACTCCTCTGCTTTGCTGTGTAGTCATATCTTCATTGTTATTCATCACTGGTAAATACCCTTATGATTTAATCTTAAGCTTTGAAATGATATTAAAGTGTTTTAGGATGATAGTGAAAGGTATATTTTTGTTTGAACCATTAAAATAGGTAGTGGACTATTAAAATAGGCAGTTATAAGCATTTTAGTTTAATGTATAGTTTAACGTATACTGTACTGACTTGGTGTATGAAGTATTAAAATAGGCAGTTACGTATAAGCATTTTTAGGGGGTTCCAGTTTATTTTAGATTTTCAGTATTCATGGGTGATTGTGGTCCCTAACCCCTGTGAATACCAGGGGTTGACTGTATTTTATATAGGCAAAATTTGCATTAATGATTGATGGAAAGCTTAACAGGTTTAGTATAGTTTTGGTGAAATCTTACAGAAGGAAAGTTCTATTGTCAGGTGAAAGAGTTTTTGTGATTAAGAGTATGACAGCTTAAATTTTATCAAATACTGTATTTTTTAAGCAGAAAATTCATTAGAATGAAATGGAATTGGAATGCCCTTTGAAATAGGGCTTCTGCATGTTTCTGCACTCATCACAGAAAGCATAGCAGTATTTCTTTGTTATTGGTAACATGTAGGTTGTGATTAATTTTTTACAGTTTGTGGTTGAGGTACACAGCCATAATATTTTAACGATACTGTAAATTTGCATTCATGTAAGAACTGTTTTGATTGTCTTGATTTCATTCTAGCATGAAACTGGAAGTGTTAACAATAATAAAACTAAACAAAAACATCATGATAACAGATAGGTCGTGCAGTAGAACGGTGTTGCAATAGTTGAGCATGCCATTTGTTCTGCCTGTTTCATTTTCTCTTACATATGATTTGCTTATGATTGTATTAAGTTCTTTCCATGTCAGTTCTTGTGTGTTCTCATTTACCTTTTGAAAGTTGTTGGGAATATTTGTAGATATTAACTCGAAGTTTTTCAGTATAGGAGAAACAAAGTTCATTGTTTTTCATAGTGGTTATCTACAGAATGCTCTTGTGGTGCTATGTTGTATGTTGGTCTAATTAGGATTTTTATATATTTTTTTGTCAGTGCTCATTCTTTAAGAATACTTTGATGTTACTCTTCCTTCTGCTAAATCCAAGTTAATTCTGGAGTACATCGTATGAAATGCTTACATGATCACTACACTATATATGGCATGATGCTAGTTTCCATATCTTTGCAGTGTATAGATTATTTCAGTATGACTTAAGTTTGTAACCGAAATCATCTTTTGGTGGTCAATTACAATATTGGTCAATACGAATAGGTATATTTATCACTTATTCATACCTTTGGTTTTTAATGTTTCCTATATAAAATGTTTATTGTAATTTATTGGATTATGTGAACAAGAAAAGTACCATTTTCTTTTTATCTATGCAGTATATATAGTACTAAGATAGCCATTTGGTATTTACAATTGGATTGTTGATTTTTAAGCACTGATATATTTTAAATCATTTCATGTAAAGAGTACACAGTAATTTTAAATATAATATAGTGTTAAATATTTTGTATTAAGTAATTTCCATTGGCTTATAATAATTAAAAGGGTTTGTTACTTGATATCAAATTGTTAAGGGCAGAATATAGGAAAATGTTGTTCAGTTTTAATTTTGCATATACTTTATGTAAATAATTCACATACCTTGCAAATAATGAAATACTTTACTGCAATTGAGAAAATATTTGTAGAATTATAAAGATACCAAAGGTACAAAATCAGTCCCAGAAGAAAATGCACATTAATAAATGTACAAGGCAGTACTGCATGGTGATTCTTATGGGGAGCAGAAATATAGGCACTTGTTATCCCTTTTTTGTGTTACTTTTATATAAAAAAAACTCCATTACAGTAACCTCTCGTTTACTTGAATTAACTTCCAAGGAGGGGAGGGGGGATTACATCCAAAATACAGATAATGAATAACAACTGGCCAGGGGTAGGCTATGCTAATCCAAAATTGTAACTTAATCCTGGCTAACCCATGCAGGCATACACTAACTTGAAATGGCATTTAGATCTAGGAAGCATACAACACCAGTATCACAGTAGGTGATCATACCCTAACAAATATTCTCCATCAAGTAACTTTATCATCTCATACATGCAATCCTTAGGTAGTGTGGGTAATTTTGTATGTACAGTATAATGAATCCTGTGTATGTGTAACAATGAAAATTAAGAACACAATGACTGGCTCAAAAATAAACAACACACTGACCAGACTAAACACCAAAATGAAAAGCCAGACTAAGTTTGCTGCCAGCTACCATTTTACACTAGACTGCCTGGTTATTTATATTTTGTAATGCTCATTTTCTACATTTACATATGGTGTTTTGTATCATAAGCCTTTGTTAACTCAAGAAACAATTATTAATGTATGTAGACTTAATTGAGAACCTGTCGAATATTTAAGAACTTTTTTAAAGTTACTCTACCCATGTACCTGCTATGCAAAATAAACACCAACACACATGCACACCCTTCTTCGCTGAATTGAAATCCCAAGGAAGGTACATTTATCTTTAGATACATGGTATCCTTTTCGGAAATTAGTAGGTTAAATTGAGAAGCTCTCAATATTTTCACTTGAAATATATAACAAAAACATTAAATTTTCCCACTCCGCATTATCATTTTTCTAAGGCAAATGCTGTATTTAGTCTTTTCCTAGTAAATTCTCTCATTCACACAGACACATGGCATAGAAGAAAACTCGGCATTTCAAGATAATAAAAATGGGGACTGCCTCTACACAGTTAATGTAGATAAAATTATTTAATTGGCATATTTGATTTTCCTTGTTTATGGTGAGAGAGATTCACTTGAAAGAAATGCAATGATATGATAGAGCAAAAAATTTAGGGTATGATATATTTTATACAATTTTTCAGTCTTGTTCTTTCTTAACCTAAATTGCGTCAACCTAAAATCGCAATTTTTTAAAGAAGTTCTTTTAAACAAACAGTAAAATTATGAACTATTTAGTGCTTCAACTATGTCTTCCACATTAATTGTACAGTATTCAAAACAAAGAATGCTGAATTAGTGTGATAACAAGAGAGAGAGAGAGAGAGAGAGAGAGAGAGAGATATTACACAATGTGAAAGACTTGAAAAGTACAACTGAAATAAAAAGAATAAGTAGCATAGGAAAATTATTATCTGCTTGAGAGAGAGAAGGATAGTCATTTTCCTAAGCTTATTATTCTTTTTATTTCAGCTATACTTTTAAGTCTTTCTCATGATGTAATTTCTTTTGTTGAATGAAAGGTGTAGCTTCAATATATGTACATTTAGGTACAGTTACGAATTCTCTCTTTCACTGTCTCTTTTGTTAGCACACTAACTCAGCATTCTTTGTTTTTTCTTTTTCTCACTATAACTGTAGGTTATACACCTAAAATGGTGGTTGGGGAAAAGTTAGGTATTGTGCAGACACAGTTAAACAAGAGAGTACTGCATGATGAAACATGTTGCAGATTTAGTATTTGTTTATATGTATGTCTTTGTATCAAATTTCTGTCAGACTAAGATTGACAGTAACAGATTTTTTGGTTCGGAGCTCATTGATTTGCCAGTCTGGTTAAATTTAAAAATTCTCTTTCAAGTTTTGGGCATTTTAAGGAGTTTCTGTAATACCAGCATGGCCATCATTCAGTAATTATTTCATCACTGAATGGACTTCTTGATCAAATGTCATGAGTGTGTGCTGTACTTGAACAATTCAGAATTGTTATACCGACAATTTAGATTTAAATTTATATAAAAAAAAACTGTAAATCACTCGACTTGATAAAACTACACAGTCCTCGGGGCAAACCAAATGAAGTTAAAAACAAAGTTACTGTTTATAATTAAATTCCCACAATATAACAGGCCTTGAACATTTGCAATAGACTGGGATTAATTATTGCCCAAAATACAGTGGTGCTAAGTCACTTTTATAGTGATTTTATCTTAAAGTGTGCATATTTACTCTTACACCATGCAGGCTAGCTCGGTTTAGAATTTTAAATCAGTGGCCTGGTTTTAAAGTATGTAACACGACATAATAATAATAATCATTGTTTTTGTAAAAGACTTGTGCACTAATATGATTGTTTCAAATTGGTATTTGCTACTCAGACATAATCATATGAGTAATGGATTGCTTTTGTTGCCTAGAGTAGTCTCAAGAAATTATTTGTGATTAATACTTAGGTTTGCTTTTTTTAATGAGGTTATGCTTCACTTTTGTCCTGCAATGTAGTTTCACCAATGTTTTTCCACAGGAGGATGAATATGAAGCAAGGGTTGGAGCACGCTTCCCCATCAAATGGACGGCACCAGAAGCTGCTAATTATTCTAAATTCTCAATAAAGAGTGATGTTTGGTCATTTGGCATCCTTCTGACTGAACTTATTACATATGGGCGAATACCCTACCCAGGTAAGAGTTAGCGCCTTATCAACACTTCTAGAGAATAATTCAAATATTACAATACTGTTTCTTACATTTTGCATTCAATATTTCCAGATACTAAATTTTATGTTGTGTATATGATGGTCATTGGAATTTTAAATACTTAGTAATTCTTTAATTAGGAGGAAGGTATCTAGTAATTCTTTAATTAGGAGGAAGGTATCAATTACCAGTATGAATTTTGTCTTGGTAAAGATTTTTATAATGTAAAGTAACAATTTTATCTTTTTTAAAAGGTATGACAAATGCAGAGGTGTTGCATCAGGTTGAACACGGTTACCGCATGCCCCCGCCTCCTGGCTGTCCCCCTGCCTTATATGATATCATGGTAGAATGCTGGCACAAGGATCCAATGAAGAGACCTACATTTGAAACACTGACTTGGAAGCTGGAGGATTTCTTCACCCTTGAAGGGTCGGAGTACAAAGAGGCTGCGGTGGCTTACTGACCTTCAGCCATGAAGCCTCGCTCCGGGGGCTGCAATGACATGGAACTGTATCCAGCATTTACTTAGGTGATGAGTTTTCTCTCCTCTACACACTGTTAGTCAATAATGTGAGGGAGAAACAAACAAAAATGAGAAAGGCTTTCTATTTGACAGATGATGGGCACCTGTAATGTCGTTTTTCAGAACCAGTAGTTTTTGCAGACAGGTGCAAATTGAGGAGGTTATTGCCAATTGAAAAGATTTTAGGCAATTCATACTTTGAATTTATTTTCTGATAAACTAGGAACAAATGTTTCTTAAGATCAAATACAGAAGGTTTTTAAAAACTTGCCCTCTTGGTGTGTTCATTGCATTATAGTGTATTTTTCACCATAGCTGAAGTGGTTATTGTTACAAAAAAACTGGTGAGTATTGTATATTTCAAACAATATGCCTTCAATAATTGTTATCCATTGTAAGATAAGCATATCTGGGATAATATCATTGTGCAGATATGAGTGTTAAGCTATCAGAAGACCACATTGTATAATGGGAAATAAAAATAATTATACAAGCTTCTCTCATAAATCTAGAAAACTTCAAAATGAAAAATCATAGGTCATAAGAACATAGATGTAGTTTTGTGTTCTTTTGCAAGTTGAGCTTAAGCAAACAATGTATAGAAATAACTTCTTTTTTTTTTAACAAAATAGCTCATAATGGTCTCACATTTATTAAACTTGTGAAAAAATTAGTTCACCTACCCCATCATGTGTAAAAGTCTTGAGAGACAGTACTATATTTTGTATGATTTGAACAGTTCAATAGTGACTGTTGAATCAGTGTCAGGCTTTAATATAAAAATAAGACTGATATTTGGGGAAGATATTTAGGCAGTTTATTTTTAAAGATAGAGTTGAAAGTTTCTGAAGTGAAAATTGTGTTGTAGATACAGTAACAATGTATGTGCAGTCAGAATTTTAAAGGTGTCATTTTCATATAATGATAATGTATTTACTCAACCTTTTAATGCTCAACTATGGAATGTACCAGGAAGACTATTGTTTAGTATGCAGTGATAGGATTAAAGATGAAGGATAAGGAGTAAGACAATGTATTGCATGAATTGGATTTCCTGTGGTGTGAATGCTTTCAAGTGTAAAACTTCATGTAGTGTAGAATTTCTATATTCTTTGGCAGTATTGTACAAACTCTTACTCTTAAATCTCTCTGAAAACAGTATTCATTTGAGTTATATTTTGAAGAACGGAAAGAATTCAAATCAAAGAATAGTTAGAACATCATATGGGAGATTTTATGAATTTATACGTTCTCTTTGATTTTTTATATCTTTATACTTTGCGTCCATCTAATATTAGGCCTAACAGTGTATATTAGCTGCCACTCGCTTCCCTTTAAAGCTGTTTTTGATAACTTGGGGATTTCATGAGTCCAGTTACATCATTATCAGATTTCCTTTAGAAAACTTAATGTACCTGATGTTAGATGGGATAATTAGGATAAAAGCTGTCAGTTGCATTTTCTGCTACAATGTCTTGCATGATGACGGATGGTTCACACCAACTGGTCTTGAGCTTTTCTGCTTTTATGACATAAGAATCTAATTCAGTATCATCTCAAGATGGAAAGAATGTAATTGTAAACAAATGATCTGATTACTTTTTTATTGGTTAAGATTTAACTAGCAATCACTTAGAATAATTTATGGCCACTCTCAACCTAAATCAAAGCAAATGCAGTAACTATTTTATTCCTAAAACCTAATAGTCAGGTTTGTGTAAAGCTTACTTTTGAGCCCTGAGTTTCTTCAGGGATTGAAGTGCTGTGATCATTTGAAGTTTCTTCAAACACTGTAACTTAACTTGACTTTTGCACAATTCCTTGTCTCCAGCATCTTTGACGATGCTATTAAATCTACCTCCTATTGCTTTGACTTGTGTGATGCCTCGGTTCTGAAGAGCTAATTTAGTGGTTTCCTATTGAACATGCCTTGGGTTTAGTTTCCTCTCACATAACAGCACTTGCTACTTGCATTTTTCAATGTACATTCTCACAACACAGCAGATGCCACTAAATTTGTCCTTGTTATTTGGGGTACTTGAAACAGGAACAGCCTTATTTGTCATGAGATTTGACTGGGTGTAAAGATACCATAGTTGCTCAAGTGTAACTAGCTTTATCCACTTCAACTATTAACCAAAGGTTTTGTAGGAGAGGGATCTCTACATGAAATGTTTTCCAGCTTAAGAAAAGAGTAGTTTAGTACTGTAATATACCATAGTATTTGATGCAGTACAAAATAGAAGAAGGCCTTGGGACCCTAAGAGAAAATGAGTGCTCACATTGGAATGCTTGATTACTTCCGCCAAGTACCATGCTATTTATCCTCATCATACGTACTAATTTTCATCACATTTTCAATCATTCATGAAGTGTACAGTGTGTGCTTGGCATGTTTTATCTCGCATGCTTTTTTGACCTATTGTCTTTTGTGTCGTGTGAAATTTGAGGAAGGGTGCATTGCATACAAGCAACATTATTAAACTTTAATAAAAATTGCACTTGAGCAAATATGGTAGCGAAGAGGTGATGAGTGAAAGCAAGCTAGTATTAAACTAATTTTTGATGGGAGTGATCACTGACGGTGGTGTTTTGAGTTAACGCAAGTCCATAAAGTATTATTGTTAATGTAGTTTCCAACAAAGTGTAGGAAGTCTTGGTAGCTAAATAGCATTACTTTAAAAATAAGAAAAAGTGTGTGATGGATCTCAAAAATTGTTAGATCAGTAATATGCAAATTGTAATGTTTTGAAGCTGTATGATTATATATTTAAAAATATTAAGGGTATCTTTCATATTACTCATCATACTTACACAAGTATCCAAAAAGGGATCATTAATGTACATCAGCAAAAATCATCCAGGCATTGGATTTATAATTATCATAAACATTGTTTTCACTGTAGTTGACAAACACCTGAAAAACCAACTTCTGTATTTGACGAGCAGCTCTATTTATGTTTTATTCTTGAAAATGTTCATTATCGTATATTAGCATTGGTATTTCATTCGTAAGCGCATCCTTTTTTTCTGACTCGTATGTTCATTAGATGCCTGTGTATGTAATTGCCCAGACTTGTGTTTAATTATAAGATGTATACATTGCAGCTTAATGTATCAGCTCTGTATCCTTTATAATGGATATAAAAGCCTGCATGATGTTTAGGAATAAATCAATGAATATTGTTCAGCTTTGTGGCAGCAGCAAAAATATGTAAATTTGTATATCTTGTATAGAGTTTAGTGCATTTGTTATGGTAGTGGACTGTGCAAGACACTCAGCTAATGTAAACTTTGAGGTAAGTACTTTCTCTGTATGCAGTTCTTGAACCCTTGGAAAATGTCTACACTGTATAATTTCAGTTCTGTTAGCCATTAACTGCCAGATCAATCTTGAATTTTGCAATTGCAACTTATCTATGTGACTGATGCTCTTAACTGTTCAGTACGAAGTGCATGTGAAATTCTGTAAATTATTTTATTAATGTACTGTGAAGTTGTAGTGGTTAGTTAACTGAAATTTGTTTTAGTAAATACTATGTAAAAGTTTATATATATATATATATATATATATATATATATATATATATATATATATATATATATATATATATATTATATATATAAAAGTTAATGGCTATGTTACATTTTTTTGTGGTACCAAGAGAAAAATTCCTTGCTATCATACAGGTTTGTTCTTACATATTTTTTCTCTTTCATAAGTGGTTTTATCGTACTGCTTAGATGTTTTTATGGAATTTTAATAATTTTATTTAACCCTTTGGAATATTGTGGCATTCATCATTATTGGAAAAACTTGTTTTTACCAAAAAAGAAGAAATTCTCATACTCTGGTATAGTTCTGTTAATTTACTAAAATAAAAAAAAAAAAAGATGAAAACCATCTTACGGGAGCTTTGCAAGCAGCTCATCTGATTCAATTTTGTTTGGGATATCTGTGATGTACTGCTTTCATATATTAAATGGGAAAAGGGCAGTACAGTTCTTCATATGAATGTTGTAATTTTCATTGACAGAAAATTGTACAGCATCATATGTGTCTCAAAATTGTAATTTGGAGTTTATTTTGAATTACCTTTTTTTACCACTGTATCCTAGGGCTGAAAGTTTTTTCTAGTTCCATTTCCATGGGAATTAATTGTCGAATCACATTGGAGCTCTTTAGTATCATTATATTTATTTAGTGGGCTGAATTTGTTTTTATTTTACTATTTTGAAGATAATTATTTATCTAGCATCATCTTTTCTCACTGGTTAAACAGTAATAAAGTGACTCTTAACTGATTTTTTTTTCAGATTATAATAGTTTGTTCCCTGTTTTAAGATGCTTCTTGGAACAGCATACAGATGAATTTTCTGTATAGTATTCAACTAATTTTAGCAGTTTATAAGTAGACCTTTGTGGCATAAAAATATATATATATATTTTTGCTTAATTGAGGATGAAATCTATACAAATTTGATATAAGGAACAAGCTTAACATCTAAGTTTTATTATAAATAGACAAGTTTTCCCCTTAAAAGGTAACCCTAACAGTAATTTTCAAATACTCAAATCAGATGAATGTGCCACTAAAATTACCTTATAGTTCCAGAAAGTGTCTTATTTGCATATGCTGTGTGTCATTTGCAAGCTGTGTTCTTTCTTTGCTACTGAACTATAGAAATGTGTTCATTTTGCATTACTGGACAGCTTTATGTGTTACAGTAACCCCCAGGAATCCAACATTTATTACAGATAATCTGACAGAGGTCATTTTATTGGATGAGAAATGCACTCCACTTTTTGAATAAACACATTAATACATAAATTCTTACATAAAGTTGTCAACTGTAGGGAGCAGCTGAAAGTCAGATTTAAGTTATGCTAAAATGGAGGGGGTTAATGTAAATTTGAGATTGCATACATAACTGACTTGATGTAAGGAGGGTAATTATAAGGTTGAAGAAAGGGATAGTGCCACACACTGATAGGATTACAAGTGAAATGCTGTTGTATGGTGTTGTGATGATATGAGTGAAGCATCATTTTTGTGTGTAAGGGACTGGTAAGGACGTTGATCAAGAAATTTAGACAGAGCCATATTTTGAATACTGGGGTGTTTTATGGTAGACTTTTGATTAAGATAGGTAAGAGAAGTATTAATAGGGAAGAGAAGTGTGAGTCTATACAAGGAAGAGTAGTGTGAATCAAGTGTTGGTTATGAAACATTTGTTTGAAAAGTTGTGGTATACCTTGATATAGAAAAAGTTTGATTGCCGTTCAGGATGCAGTTTGGAAGGAGTTGAATCTTTATGGTGTACAAAGTAGGTAATTGCGAGATAGTGTAAGATTTTGTGTGGAAAGCAAAGATTATGTAAAATGTGAGTGGCTGGCTGGTTTAAAAGTGGGCCTGTGATAAGGGTGTGTAATACCTTCATGGCTACTCTAGTATTTATGTTTCACAATGATAGAAATTTGGGGGAGACAAGTGTAGCAGGTGTAAATTTGTGGCAAAAACTGTCATAATGGAGTGGGGAGGGATTGATATTTGTAAGTCACAAGAGTTGTTTGTTAGGTGCAAAGAAGTTGAGGTGGCTGATGAAAAAGTTGAATAGTGTTAATGGATGGAGAAATTTGAATGTACGTATGTAAAGCTGAGAAACCTTTCTTCATACAGTTTAAAGATTACAAGACTTTACCAGATGATTAGAAAATTTGAAAGACCTGTAGTGAAGATAGAACACTACCTTGTCACAAGTATTCAGTTGAAATGCAGTCTGCCTCATTAATGTGAAAAATAAAGTGCCTATGGCATTTTTTAGTTTCCTTTGTCACTCCTTCTTAGGAAATAGACATCTGGGGCTTTGCCAAGATATCTGTTGTGCAGTATCAAGGCCCAACATGTAGGCATCAGTCACATCAGGGAATAGCATCCACTAAAGGCAACTCATTATACAGTATAAAGATTTACAGTTAAGAATATGTAAGAATTGTGTGTGTGTGCCTGCCTGTGTGTACTTTTTTTTTCTCTAAATAGTTGCCAACATGAAAAAGGTGCAATTAAGAAGAATTTTTTTTTATAAGCGAAATGTATATATGAATAAATGGAATTCCAGATTAAAATTTTACCAAAAAAAAATTACTTTTCATAATGTTCTTTCCATTAGTGGAGTCTATTCTCTTGAAAAGCATATTCAAATAATTTTTTTCCAACCATTTTTCCTCTATATACCTAGAGATAGAACTTAGCATGTCAAGCATTATAGTTTTTTTATTTGCAACATTTACTATATAAACATCTCTGTGAATGGGGATCATATCCACTTAAATGGGAAGAGTCTTTGGCAAAGCTTCACAATGCATCTGTGTATAGAAATAAATGATATTTTAGGAATTGGTAAGATAAGTGTACATTACCTGAGGAGTGTGGTTCTTTTGTACGAATTGAAAATATGAAGGTAGTCACTCATTCTTTGTAATGTAATTTTATAAGTCATTGTTATTTTTTTTATTACTATTTAGTCCTTAAATTGTAAGGATTGATATGAAATGTTAGCATTTGATATTGTATAAATTATAAAAAAAAAAAATTCTCTTTCACTGAACCTTTTTTTTTTTTTAGTAACCACATAAATTAGCATGAGTGAATATTTTTGTTAAGAAATTGCAGTTCACTGCCCCTCTCATCAAAACATAGGCTGTGGACTTCCAAAACTCAAGCCCAGACCAAGGCCACCACACTGTCTGCACAACAGAAAACCCCCCACAAATGAAGTTGAGACAAGACCTTACTATCTACATCTACAGAGGGCATGGACACACACCATCACTTCCACTCCTTCCAGAGTCAGCACAACCGAGGAGGTAGGGATGATAAAAAGAGGGGTGCCCAATGAGATTTGTACCCCTCCCTTCTGCCACAGGTGAGGGACTGCCTCTCCAGTCATTAGACTGTGTGCCACACAAGGTGGAACAGTGGGTAATGACAGTCTTGAAGGATCAATATACACTCCCTTTCAAGGGCTGGCGCCCCCTCTCTAACCAAACCTAACCCCATTCCTGACATACCTTGTTAATTACGTAGCTCTTCGGACAGAGGTCAAGACTATGTTGTATAAGGGAGTGATAAAGATGGTTTAGACTAGGTCTCCAGACTACTATGGTTTAGACTAGGTCTCCAGACTACTACAGCCATCCCTACATGGAGAAATTCTGGAGGATAGAAATCAATCACAGACCTCTGCATTGAACAGCTTCATCAGACAAGACACCCGTCACAATGGAAACCACTACTTAGGAAAGTTCCTTTGTTTCATGTGCCAAGGGGAGGTCTTTTAGTTCAAGGCCCTCTGGTTCAGCCTGGCAACAGTCCCACAGGTATTCACCAGGGTCTTCACACTAGTCTGCTTGGGCATACTCCTAGGGAATATGTTTGTTGCAATATTTGGATGACTGGCTTTCCTTACTTCCTCTTCCTCAAAAACGAAGCTTCTGTGGGACAGGCAGTTTGCTTTCCCTTTGCCAGAGCCTTTGGTTCAAAATAAACTGGCGGAAATCCAATTAAGTAACCATGCAGAGCAGCAAGTAACTTGGAATGATCCTGGACACTGTGGCAGGGAAGACCTTCTTCTAGCCCTTGCCTCAGCTAAGAGTGGGGGAGTTGAATGGATTGTCATACCTTGTCTGGCACTCTTGAGGGGTGGCACTCCCTCTCGTTCTCTTTCATCCTGGAATTTGTGGCTAAGACACATAATCCCAAGATTCAAAGTTACTTTATTCCCTCCCTCCAAGAATTTGTTGGTGAAAAGCCAGACAAAATGTTGCTATGCCCGGGTTGCACCTAAATGTTGCCCTAGAAAGGCGAAGAACCTCAGACCTAAGTGTACGCCGCTTTTCATCAGTGGGTACGGACGTCAGCAAGGAGGCATCATCCAAGAACACCATCTGACTACAGGAGGTAATTTCCAGAGCTTACAAGTCCCCAGGTAGTACAAAGGACCCTCTAACCTGTTCTGTGTTGGCAGCTCAACAAGTAGTGTAACTACTGAGAACTATCCAGGTGTCCCATGGCTCATTTGAGTACTTTAACTAGAGAGTGGGGCAAATAAGGGAAGGGGTGTGTAACCAACCCATTCTCTAGCAGGCATTTGTGCCTTAGTGAAAACTGGACCAGAATGATTACAAGTCAGTCCTGAAAGGATACAGATAAGTGACACTGTGAGTCCCTGTTCTACTCACTTAAAATGTGAGCTCTCATTTCCCTCTCTATAAATAGAGCCTTTACACAAACCCACTGATTGTATATGTATAATCCATTAAAGGCTGTAGACTGATGGTTCCTGCCTCCACAGAGGTGGTACTGGGTTCTCCAGGATTACCCCCACAACTCCAGTCCGTAATTTGTGGAGCGGGCATGAAGTGAAGTATCGCCCCACTTTCCAGGGCAGTACCAGTGGAGCAACACCACCCCACCCTCGGGGCAGTGTCAGCTGTGCGGCACTAATCCATCCTCCAGGGTGTTGTCAGCAGACAGACCCCAGTGTCCCCCACCCCCCTGTTTTTTCCCCACATGATGGCACTCCACTCCACCTGCTAAGTTTTACCATACACCCAATGAATGAGTCTATATATTTGAAAGGTACAGTGTTTGCACCCTAGTATCTATGTTTTTAAGTCAGTACACAGCCTGTCCAACACATGCATAAAGATGCTTCATATTTGAAAGGCTACTGTTTGTACACCTCTAAAAATTCAAATTACTTTTTAAACCTTGGCATTTTTAATTACCAAAGTATGTTTTCAGAATTTTTTTTTATGAATTTCACCTTATACCAGTACCAAACATTATATCCATTTTCACAGCAGAACTTTGAGCTGTAATTTCTCTGATCTAATGTGGAGGTGTTAACAGTTCAAGAGGGTAGTGACCACAAGGCTGGTCAAATTACCATGTCAAGACTACTCTTTTGTTCTGCCTACCTTAACTAAGGCTCCTTGCATACCAATAGAACAAGACCCCATAAAGTTACTAGACCCCATAAAGTTACTAAGGTTTTAAAAGTGACATTTTTATGATAAATTAAGTTTTATATATACTTACCCAGTAATTACTTAGCTAAGAGTTTCTACTCGAACAGCAGTTAGAATTCTGAATTACGCCGTAGCGATTCTTTTGTTTCGTGTAGGTAACTATGCCCCGCTCACTTTCGGGGTAAGACAGAGGAACAACATCGCCAACGCAACAATTTTTCGTGAAAAAAAAAAAAAAGTCCATGTGTGGGGAGGAAGGTGGGCTCCATCTGTAATTACTAAGTAAGTATATACAAAACTTAATTTTATCATAAAAATGTAATTTTTATATATGTAACTTACCCAGTAATTACTTAGCTGATTCCACATTGAAAGGCGGAGGGGAATCATGGACAAAAGCTTAGGTTACTAATGATGAGATTATTGTTCCTTACCTGGTGCAGGTAGATACTGCCTCTGGTTGGCACTCATCTCAACCTGTAGCGGCATGGCTGTAGCGCCTCTAATGAAGTGGGACACTACGCAGCGAAAGAGTACTCCGAAGGCTGATGAAGTATAAAAACAAGCTTTGCAACGAAGGTGTACACCAAAGGCTGACAAAGCATACATAATTGCCCCTACCCTGGGCACAGTACCACAAAAAATAATAGACCAGAAAAACAAAGTCACCTACACCACAATTTAAAAAAAAATGTAAATGATTAAAAGGTAAAAAACAAGACCACTACCCAATGCTAAAACTGGTAGGTACTCGAGTTCTTGGGGAGCCTGGGAGGGTACTAAGTACCTAGACACCATGTTCAAGGCGAAGAGAAAAGGAAAGGAAGGGACACTTCCTACACTTCCTCATCCATCACTATGCCAGCTACGGACACAGGTCCCAGGGTACTGCATTTATCGACGTCCCACAAATAACGCATCACGAACACTGACTTGCATTTCCAATAAGTTGCCTTCAAGATCGCAAAGAAAGAAGGGTTGTGTTTGAATGCTACCAACGTAGCAACTGCTCTTATATCGTGAGCTTTAACTTTCAATTGCGATAAGTCATTCCACGCTATAGTATTGGTGAGTGTGCCTCAATGATGAGATCCCTCAAGAAAAAAGAAATGGCATTCAACAGGGATCTAGAGGGATTCTTCACAGAACACCAACGATTACCAAACTGACCTCTAATTTTCTCTGTCCAGTGTAAATAGTATCGGAGGGCACGTACTGGGCACAGCTCTCTCTCCTCTTCCGTGCCTAGAATATCCGTTAAGCTTTTAATAGAAAAAAACAGGCCCAGGGATACGATAGGTTTTCATTTTTCACTAAGAATCCTAGCAAAAAGGGGCAAACTGCACTCCCTTGCAAAAAACCAATCATTTTGTCTATTGCCTGAAGCTCGCCTACTCTCTTAGCTGTTGCTCCTATTTCACTAATAAGGCCCTTGCCTATTTCTTGACCCCTCGTCGTCCTCAAACTTTAAGGGCTCACCTGATTGCAGGTGGGTATACCCAATTTTCCTCAAGTCTGGGTATCCTCCCCAAGGCTATTCAGGCTAATGGGTCTGTGGTGGAACAGATGATCTTTTCTACAAACAGAATTATTTTTCAGTACCTAACCATTTCATTCATATGAAGTGCCTCCAACCGCAACCCCTCCTTTCCTTGTAGCTGGTTCAGACACACAATCAGCGAGTCAGTTTGCCTTTCCAGAACCTTGCAACCAAACTGTCATTTGCCACTGGTAACAGCTATTCTTTAAATGAAGTGTCTGAACTCTGTTTGGACAAAGGAACTGACTGTGTAAATGCAACATGTTTATACCGAAAAAATACATTTTTTTTTTTATTAACTTCACATTAGTGGAGTTCTGTCTGTTCCTACAGTATTTGACATCTTTTAGATATCTCAAACCTGCACTGAGTCTGTTAACACAAGTTTACCATAATCCTCAGATCTGACAGTCCTTTACTACAACATGGTTTCCAGAGTTTATTGGAATGACATCTTCAAAAAGTACTTATAAATAAAATTATAGCATTTAAAAAATATAAAATATTTAAGTTGATTGGAATGCATTTAAATCAAATCTATATGATTGTATGTACCGTGAAAGAAATAGAATTAAAATTAAATACTGTATATTTTACCTTCATGCTCATGTTGTACTACTTTTATTTCAGCTATTCATTATTCCATAGTGTGGATAATTATAAAATGAAAGGAGCAAATGGTCTTCAATATCTGGTACAAAATACAAAATCTTCTGTTAAACCACAAGACAATTTGGTGCACTGGCTTCATGGGGCTTATGATTCCTATTTAGAAAAGATTCCTGGAAATATGGAATATGTATTAATACACAGCACATTTAAATAGACATTTACAAGGAAACAGTTAATATCTTTTTAATAAATATGACATGTTTGCACATATATTATGAAGTACTCTCCATGTAAACTTTACAATAAACAAACCCTAAGGTTATCATGCCAATAATTTTTGTGAATCATACACCCTATATTGCTTATTACCCAGTGTCCATTAACTAGTCATCAAAATACATAAATAATCAAGATCATTATCTTCATATATATATAGATATACAAGAGAAATCTAACGACTAAAAACCGAGCTGTAATTCAAATATGCTACAGTCAACCACCTTACCAGGTAAAGCTTTGACAATCAAACCAACTTGTACTGGTAAATCTGTATATACAACCAAGGTTTGTATCTTCATCTGTATAAACAACAAAGATTTGTCTTTTCATAATAAAGTTAAAATAAATTCAGTAAACACTGACACTGAAAAAAAATATAGAGAATGCAAAAATAACTTCCCAATACAAATTGCTGCTCTTTTAAAACCATCCACCATGTTTTGACCAAGACTCATTTTCCATTTGGAACTCTGAACCTTTGAACCTAATGATTCTGAATCTTTGATAATACAGTATTTGTTTTTACCTGTAAATCCAAGCTTTTTTTACCACATCACTACAAAACATGTTTGTTCATACACGGAACAAACCTTCAGTCTTAACATTACGATAAATCTTCTGATGCCAGCTGGAAACCGGTTTAAAAACAATAAAAAATTGTATATGCAAGGAATCTGTAGCATCTGGCATCTGATACGCTTTTCGGGCTCAGCGATCTTGGTCAGCAGCTGTCCGATATTCATATTGGAAAAACGATAATGTGTGGAATGAGAGAAGTCTTTATTGAAATATCCAATCAGAAATCCATTGAATCCTTCGTTGTCTGGATTCAGGTTCTACTTCAGGTACTGTCAACATGTTTCGACCATCTCGTTGGTCATCCTCTAGATGTGGTCGAGAAAGATTTGGAGAAACAAGGCGCTTGGGGGGATCGGTATTTATGGGGGTTCTTGATCGGTGCTGAATTATGATTGGCTGCCTAAGGCAGGTCATCTCGGGTGGAGCCTTCTCTCCCATGTTGATGTTTGGGGTTTGTCTTGCATGCGAGCGGCATTGTAGTGCTGGGGATGAATGGGAGATTTTCGATCCTCAGATGCCAAATTTTGATTTGCTTGTTCGCTATGGGGGTTGCTAGGCGCAGGTCTCCTGGCAGCCGTGGGGAGGAGAAAGGTTTCCTGCGTAATGTTGAGGGTTGATTTCTCCTTCCCAATGTGCAATGCTTCCAAGAGGCGCAGGCGGTGGTGGTCCGTAGTTCCATATTCCATATTCATGATTATATCTTTTCTTGTTATGGGCGGTCCTGGCATGGTTAAAGATGGCTCCCTCTTGGGCATGGCAGGGACTCCTCTTGGAGAAACACATGGTGGTCATACCGATGTAAGAACCGAGGCATCCTCGGATGGGGCATGAGTACTGGTATACCACGTTGGTTTTCTCCAAGGGGTCCTACTGAGTGGGGGCTGGATTGTTACGCATCACCAGGCTGCTCGTCTTTTTGCTCTCCTAATAAATGACCAGATGAATATTCTTTTTGGGGTCAACTTGGCTGACATTATTCTTGATGATGTTATTGAGGGCACATTCATCTTTATATTTATGATGAAATTGTCCTTTACATAAGAGCTCTATGTGTTCAGGGGCATCAGGGTGAGGTTCCTGCCAGTACCATTTACCGATGTTCGCCTTGATAGACTCTTCTATATTCCGGTTTGGGTGCCCATTGTCAACGAGGGTCTGGGCTACACGTTCCATTTCTCCGTGTGTGTCATTCCAGGAGGGGCAGTGCGAGAGGGCCCTCCTGACGTAGGCACTAATGGTGGAGAGCTTATACCTCTCGGGGCACTCGGGTGCCTACATCGCTTGGATGAGAAAGATGCAGAAAAAAAGATGAGAACCATCATTTAGAAGCTGATCGCCCTCAACGGGGGCAAGCTACCCCTCCCACACAAGAAAGAGTGATATATAAATCTCACAAATTGTACTCCAATTCCCAAAGAAGATGAAATCCAGAAGATAGGCCTTAATTGCCACTACATCACCCGGCCGAGGCACCTGGACAGGCGCCTTGAGATCAAATATCTCGTTGAGGAGAAGAAAAACTTGTATTATTATTATTATTATTATTATTATTATTATTATTATTATTATTTTCAAACATCATGTAGTGTTGGTTATAGCTGTATTGGCTGTATTCAATTTATATACAGTTTTCTCTATCTTTTTAATAACTGATTATTCAGGGTTACTGCATTCTGCCTGTAACTCACCAATGTTTTCATTCTTGGAGAGGAAAGCAGTTGGAAATCAGGTTGTAGTGTATTTCTGATGAATACACTATACCAGTTATAGAGTGACAACGATGGTAACTGAAATCTGGTGTTCATCCTCTGTAGAGTTGTCTGTCTGTAGAAAATCTTTGTTAGTTTTGATTCTAGGCCATGTTTCACTCAGGCTCTGCTGAGCATGATCATGCTGAAAGACGGGAGTAGAGTGTCATTTGTGGCAAGTCCTGCTCTTTATATACGAGATGGTCAGCAGGGATTCGACTGTGTGCTAACCACTGATTGGCTGAGGAGGAATGTGCACCATTGATTAGTTGGTGGTCTCACTGCTGCAGCCTTGCTAAGCAGCGGGGCTGGTGTGTGACATCACTGTCTGGTATTACCTAACAAATATCCTGATTGGCTGCCGGGTGGCTCGCAGAATCCTGTTTTCCGGTTGGGAATGTCACTTCCTGTTTTCCGGTTGGGAATGTCACTTCCTGTTTTCTGGTTGGGAATGTCACTTCTTGCGGTGTCTGGCACAGGTCTACGTGCAATAGGTCACCTAATGGTGGTGGACAGGAGGAAAACTAATTTAGTGGTATGTATTCAATAAGGGCTTCTCCTGCTGTATCAGGAGCGCTTCTAGCAGCTGTAAGTGTCTTGGGTTGGGGGCCTTCCCAATTATTTCTGTATTCCTCACTACACTACAGGCAGTCCCCGGTTATCGGCAGGCCCAGTTATTGAAGATCTGGTTTTATGCGCTCGTCTAGCAATGAAAATTGGCAATTTTCGGCACCGAAAATTGCTGATTTCCACTTATCAGCGCCAATAATAGGGTATTGGCACCGATACATACCTAACAGAGGTGCCATTAACTGAAAATTGGCACTTTTCAGTGCCGATAAGCCCCGAAAATCACCGAAAAAATGCTGAAAATCTCCGATTTTCGAGATTTTTGGTTATCATTACACCGTAGGAACAGAACCCCTGCCGATAACCGGGGACTGCCTGTATTGTATTTTTTGTGATGCTGGTATGGTGGGCATCTCTCATTGATTTTTATGGCACCTTCTTGAGCATGGCAAGAGATAAGATCCTCTTTGCCAGTTCCATGTTTTTGCACTAGGTACCTAGCAATGCTGGGTGAGTAATTTTCACGGTAGACAATATTTAAAAAATCACGCGTGAAGGTCTCGGCTCAGATAAGAGGATGCGTAAACAACTTTCCCTCCCATTGTCTGGGATAGAACAGCAGATGGTAGTGGAACTGATCGCTTCGCCCGTTGTTGGAGTAATAGGAACCAATGTCTGTTTGGCCAATTTGGGGGCTATTAAGTAAGCTGTTCCTCTGAAGGTTAGAAGCTTACTCAAAACCTTCAAAATCAGGGACAAGGAGGAAAAAGGCATAGTGTCCTCCATTTGTTCCAGTCTTGTAGGAAGGCATCTCTTGCTGTTGCTTGACTGTCCAAGTTCGGAGACACATACACTGGAAGTTTGTGATTCTTGTATGTGGCATTACAGGTCCACTTCCAGTTGTGGAAGCATGTTAGTTATTGTTTGAAAAAAGTGGTTGTCCAACATCCACTCTGTTGAGGCTGTTGTTTTCCTTGATAGAGACTGCTGTTACATGTGTTGGCAAGAAATGCCCGGTTTTTGGCTTTCACACACAAATTAATTACCAATTCCAAAAGTTTTAAACTAAAACTCTAACTGAAACTTAAAATTTAGAACCTAACTTGCTTCTTTAGATGTTTCCATAATGAAACTGGAGAAAAAGCTGTTTTTGGAGCACTGGTAACGAACTAAACCGTTTGGTGTTGACCAAAACGAAGATATGGCTTCTTGGTCTCTGTGCCAGTCTGTTTGCTGACAATATGGCTGACTGCAAATGCCCTATCATCACATCCTCTTCTAGCAGGTTTTGACGATGGAACAACTAGGTACAGCTTCGCTGAAGATAGGGGAAAGTGCCCTCTTATCCTTGAGCCCATTACATACTCCATCACGCATTATAGTGTTTATCATTATGACACAATACCTAACCAAGAGACCAATTAAAAGAGAATTCTTTGATATTAGTTTGGTCACCATGGAGCTCTGGTAGACCCATGGAAGGTAACTCCTTCAGGATGAAACAAGCGACTTCACTATCAAAAAGAACATTTTATAACACTACCCTCAATCTCTGTCTTTGATGGAAGATTCTGACAATGATAAAGAATTTATGAATGCATAAATTTGCAAACAAAATGAAAGGCTACTGTTTGTATACTGTACCTAAAAAAAAAATAATTTACTTTAAAAATTTGGCATGTTAAATAAGAAAAATTATTTAAACATGTGTATGAGAATAAGATTTTTTATGTACAGTAAAGTCAATGTGTAAGCCAAGCCGACAGGCTGGCCTGTGTGTGTATACATATACTGTATATGAAGTTCTCATAATAAAACTAATATTATAATACTTACCTGAACACCTGAACTCGCCCTTAATCCCATTAGCCAGAACAACTCTCAACTACCGATCCCACTATTGGGAATTTTAACAGCCAGCGTTACCAACGCTGCAGGTAAAATCTTGTCACTTGAGCTACCATAACAAATGGTTAGCACCGCTGACACAGGTGTGTGCCAAAACTCCCACTTTCGTCAATTGCTTTATTCAAGGTCAAAATTGATGTGGGAAAGGAAGGTGGGAATCATTCAGGTATTCAGGTAAGTATTACAATAGTTTTATTAGAAAACTTCATGTTGCAATACACTCCCTGAACACCTGAATTTGCCCATTAACAACATTTAGAGGAGTGAGGGGATCAATTTATTGCACGTTTCTTTGACAACCGCAGAGAGATGGTAACTTACCAATCTGCTATGCATAAAATATCTGTTTAGTCATACACTCACCATATCAATCAATGCTTTCAGTGAAGAGACATGTTGGAGAGTACTTTGATCGACAGTCAGGTCAGTACTCTTGGTCCATCGACCTCCCATGTGGCTCTTCAGAACCTCTCATGTATGGAGGAGAAGAGGCAGAGTGCAGAGCCACTGACCCTCCGGGAGAACCATCTAAGTTTGCGGCACACCCCCTTTTTACAACTGCAGAGATGGCAGCTCACCGATCTGCTCTGCATAGGATATCTATTTAGTTATACACTCGCCTTATCAATCAATGCTTTGTGATGAGACATGCTGAGAGTGCTGATCGCCCGGCCAGGTCCATTTTTGTCTTTGTCCGTCAACCTCCATGTGGTTCTTCAGAACCTCATGTATGGAGAATAAGATGAACACTCCATGTGGCTATTCAAGAGCCTCTGTCTGGAGGGAAATGAAGCAGTGTGCAAGCTGCTGACCCTCTGCCATCCAGGTGCAGATAAGCCTGACAACCGACAAGTGTGAAGTATCTCAGTGCTTTGTGAAGAGCCTACCCTATAGAGCACCCCCTTGGACTCGTGAGGGAAACTATCAAAACTAAGATACTTAAAAAACGTACTAGACCTAAGTTCATGGATTATGCTATCACTGTTGCCTAAGAATTCCAAAGACCAAAGGAATTCTCTATCTGTTAACCAAAATCTCCTCGCTAAGTGAATACCACCTCAGCTAAATGAACACACCCTAGATAACACAATTCGCCGCTACACGTGGACTAAGAGAATAACCCTCCAAACCTCTGCACTAAGCAAATACCACCTCAGCTAAATGAACGCACCCTAGATAATAGACTCCGCCACTACATGCTATGAGGTGGATCGAACGTCTCTTGAGTAAAGGAAGTAAACACTGAGACGGACTTCCAAGTAGCTGCCCCCAGAATAGAAGGCACTGAATAATTCCTTAGAAAGGAAGATGAAGTGGATATACTCCGAATACTATGTGGTTGGGGAAATACAGAGCTGAAGACGACGGAGAAGAACCCTGAGAAGCCTGGGAAATCACCTCCCTCCAAAAGTAACTAATCGCATTCTTTGACAGCGGACGGGAAGGATTCCACGGAGAGACAAGAAGTGTACGCGAAAGCCGACGGAGTTTCTCAACCTTTGATACATAGACTTAATGCTTGTACCGGACGTAAAGATATCTCTGCTGGATCGACAGTAACGAACACTTACAGATAAAGAACTTTAAATGAACGAGGCAGAGTTTTAACCTCAGACTCTGTCTTCGCCACAAATTCCGGAAGACAGACAAATACGTATCATTTCTCACATAGGAACCCAACCTAAACTGCCTGAAGCTCGCCCAACCCTCTAGCTGAAGCTAAAGCCGTAAGAAAAAGCAACTTCTTAGTCAGTGTCTTAATGTTATAGCTTCAATGGGTTCAAAGGCAGGGGAATGCCTCCTCACTGCCTAACCCAGACCTATCCTCCTTTATCACACCTAGATCTTGATCCTGACTAACACTATGAAAATTAAATTTATCAATGCTACAAGGGGGTTGGGGGGGTCCTTCACTGCCTGCTCCGTGCCGAGGGGGCTGGCAGACCCTACCCACTCGGAGGCTTGCGGTTTTGCTATTACCCTCAGCACCCGTTAGGGCTAGTTCTGGAACAGGCAGGGGAGCTGAAAAGGAAGAAGGATTAGACATCCTAACACTACTACTATCCCTTTCTGAGAAATGTTGAAGAAGGCTAGCTATTAAATTTTAGATACTACTTGCAATCCTATCCTCTATCTGTCTGACTACCTCTGAACTCGCTAAATCCATCAACTGATCTGTAGCAGAAGCCTGAGACACTGAGGCAACAAGAATCTGACCGACGTTTGCCACCCTTACTAGCCAAAGACTTGCGATGATGAATGTAATCCTCCATCTCTTGTGCCTTCCAATCGGAACATTCCTCGCAATGACTCTGCACATCACACTTAACCTTCGCACATACCTGACAGAATGTCTATCGTGTCTCAAGGTACTCATCCGTCTCTGGCAGGAAGAAGCAATGAGCTCCAGCATCCACAGTCGTAGGGGCAGTCGAGGTCAATGTCAAAGCCGAAGGCGCAGTAGTAGAAGGTGAGAGAGTCCATGATGACCAATCGAGACCAGGAACCAGTGAGTCCAATTCCAAAGACGTTCCACATCGAAGATATCCAGAAAATCCAAGAGAAAAAACTGGTAAATACAATGTAGGTCTTCACCAGAAGTCCAAAATACAAAGAGAACCAAGTCTGGCAAAAGGATTAAAACCTCGCACTGCAGAAGGAAACAACCTTCCAGAAGCACGAGCAAAAAGCAAGTGACAAAAGTGGGAGTGTCGGGGCACACCTGTGTCAGCGTTGCCAACCATTTGTTATGGTAGCTCAAGTGACAAGATTTTACCTGCAGCGTTGGTCACGCTGGCTGTTAAAATTCCCAATTGTGGGATTGGTAATTGAGAGTTGGGCGAATTCAGGTGTTCAGGGAGTGTGTTGCAATATTGGTATCACAAAATAAAACTACACACTGGACCCCCACCTTCTCTCTCTCTGGTACAGTATATTTTTTTGACATTTATTTGCTGCAGCAAGTACTGCATTAAATACAGTTATGTAGTGTTATATAAATGAATTTTTCAGTCTGCGTATGTACATAGAGATTTTAAATAATATCATCAGTGTTGATGTTACTTCCAGGTTCACAAACATTCTCTTTGAAAAACTATTAAAATATATAAGGAATATAAGGATAAAAGAAGATGGGGTGTAGGCAGTAAAATTTGTGAGATAATTATACATATGTGGATGAGATCAAGAGCTCAAAGATATATGCACAGCAAGTCACACGAATGAAAATCACATCACAAGGAAACTGAAAATTATAGAAGGAAATATTTTAGGCTAAGAGCAGTACTCTGTAAACTGTTCATCTATAAAATGTATACTGTATACAGTTTAAAGAAAGAAGAAATAAAAAAAAATTACCTATTGGGTATTTTACTTATATCATCAACTAGAACATGAATATCTGTCTACTTTGTTAATAATAATAATAATAATAATAATAATAATAATAATAATAATAATAATAATAATAATAATAACCATTCTCCACATCAAGCCACAAATTGTGACATAATTTAGCTTCACTGTTTAGCTATTACAAAATTTCAGTTACACTGTTTATAGTACAGAGACTGAAAATTGACTTTATTTTTACATTATTACACTATAGTTTAATGAAACCACTAAGTAACAGTGCTATCCTCATAGTGGTCACCTGAAGTATTTGTGCCTGTATGAAAAATAAAAATAACACACAATGAAGTCAAAGAAGCTAAACAAGAAGAGGCACAAGAAAAAGGATGAAAGTTAAGAAATTAAAATCAGTTTTGTCTTTTGTAAAGATACTTCCAAGGATGAGAACACCTTGTTTACTTGTCATCACAAGTGAAAGAAAAGACAAACCGCCTTACCTTTCTCTTCGAACTTCAGCCGCAAAGGATGGTTATCTTTAACTGTGAAGGGCAATGTAGCTTTCTGGTAATAATCCTCACACACTTCAAGGTTGCTAATGACAGATGACAAGAGATGTGCTTTACCTGCCCATGTTCCTAGAAGAATGGAAAAATATTAAGACACCATTATTGATATCTGTTTATTCTCAACTGCTGTTCATACAGGTATATTTTTTACTATTTATTTCTTTTCACTTTTCTTTATTTATCAGTATTCTATCCTGTGGAGGCTAGAATTGTTTTTTATCAGCAACATTACAGTCATTCACACTTTTTCTAGTATGAATGTGTATATGCATTTCTCTGCACAAATTGGCTAAAATAGCAATAAACCGCATATATTGTGAGGATGGATGTGCAGAGCAATGACTGAAAACTCTGAAATCAGAGAGAGAATACTGTACTAATAAACTCTGCCAAGCCAAAAGAATGAACTCAATATTGTATACATGTCTAATGGGTTAGTGAAAATGTTGTGTGCAATGCAAGCTGCTGTGGTATTTGCAGGTGTGCCCTAAATTGCTAAGGATCATGTCTGCCTGTTGTCCCTTTTCTATATATGCTAATGGCACTGCCACCTTCCAAGTGACAAAAGGTCTTTCTATTTAAAACCAAAAATGAGATACTGAATTTGGTGTGCCAAAGGCAATTTTGTGAGGCATTATGCAGAGAAAAACCAACTAATCCTCTCGAAAGTTTGCACAACAAAACAGTAAGTTCTTGGCCAGCAAGGGCATTATGAAGCCAAAATAAGGGAAAATTGTTAGTAAGATGATACATTAGCAGATGTAACTTGTGCAATAGCGTGGCTGGACTAGCCTATCATGACAAAAGTCTTAAGAAAGTAAGTTTGCTTTAAGTGGTATTGATGGTTGTAACTGAAGCAAAATGTGTTTTTATCAGTCTTTATTTTAAAGTTAATTGATTAACCAATTGAAAAAATATTCAGCAAAGGAGCTATCTGACAGTATTTACTATACATACCTGGAGCATCAAATGAGAGAGCAGTAAAGTGGAAATGAAGATGGTAGTAGGATGGCTGGTAATGCAGAAAAACTCTCTGCTTGTGAGATGGAATGCCATACTTTTCTTCAATTGCTGCCTACAAGAATAGAAATTTATTTCAGTACTAAAATACACTACAGAATAAAAATTTCATGATAAAAAAACTTTGTTTCACACACTTAAACAAACTGGTCTTAAATTGTAACCACAAAGTTTATAAACATAAGATAAGCATAAGCATAAACTGCATCTTCCCTAGCAAGTCATGATGAGAACAAATAGAATATAACATTATAATGGCTACCAAATAAAGCATCAAACTTTTGCTGAAAGTTGCCGTGAAGCAAACAGAATACAGTAAGCGTAAAAATCTAAAAATTAAACTAAACAATGAAAAAAACCCATTGCCTTTAATTTTAAAAACTTTCTGTTTGATGTTTCTCTTCCTGATATCTGTCATCCTGAAATAATTCTTACCAAATCCAATTCTTCCTCTAAGGATCTCAAAAAATAAAAAATTTTAAATAACATGAGCAGATGGATTTTATTGCATTTTTCTTCAAGATGTATACTTTCTTATAAAATTGGTGCATTTTACTGCTTTTCACTTTGAAATTAAAAGAAAATTTTTTCAGTTATGTAATACACACTGACTCCCCACCTAAACAATAACTTTCCCAAGTCTAAACAAGCACTTTCCAATCTAGATATTGACTTCCCAACCTAGAAACTGACTTCCCAATCTTGATACTGACTTCCAATACCAATCTAAACAACAACTTCCAAACCTACAAGGCGACTTTCCAGTATAGCCCCTGGCTTCCCAGTCTGGGCACAGATGTCTCATTGTAGACACTAGACAACAGGCTTCCCAATCTAGACACTCGATAACAGACTTCCCAAACTAGGCAACAGACATCCCAAGCTAAACACTGACTTTTCAATCTAGGCAACAGATCTCCCAATCTAGATAGTACTAACTTTTCAGTCTAATCCCATACTACTCAATCCAGACACATTTCCCCAACTAGCCACTGACTTCCCTTTCTAAACAACTAACTTTCTAAACTACGTACTGACTTCTCATCCCAATCTAGACACTGACTTCCCAATATAGACAACAGAATTCCAAATCTTGACAGAGACTAGATGTTGACCTCCAAACTGCGTGACTGTGTGAAAATTGTTATAGTTGGCCCTTACCTTACATATCAGAAAAAGGGGTTTAATTCTAGACTTCTTAATTATGATAAATACCAGGTCATATAGTTACATCTAAATGCCAACTTCCTAGCTAGACACTAACTTGCCAATCTTGACACAGATTTCTAAGTCTAGACACTAACTTTACAATCTAGACAACAGACTTCTCCATCTTGACAACAGACTTTTCCATCTGAACAATGACTTCCAAATTTAGACAACAGACTTTCCTATTCAGAAAACCGACTTCCCATTGTAGATACAGTATTGACTTACCAGTCTACACACTAATTTCCTATTCTAGACACTGACTTCTCAATCTAGAAAGAAGACTCAGTTCTTGACACTAGCTTCATAACCTTGAATACAGACTGATTAATCTTGACACTGACTTCATAACCAATCTAGAAGGAAATTTACATATCTAGACACGGACTTCCCCATCTAGAAAAATTTCCTAATCTAGACATAATGAATTCCCAATTCATACAGCAGATTTCATATTCTACACACTGACTTCCTGACAGCCAGGATGTGTACAGGAAACAACAAGGTACTCGTGATTCCCTTTGACATAAACATTTATAATAAATAACTGTTTCTTCCATATTTTTCTATTGGCAATGTTTGCTGCTATACAAAGTTCCAGATGCTAGTAAAATATTAGTCTATTTATTCAGTGTTTATTGCTCATCATTACTTTTCCACTTCTATTCTGTTACTGTTATTGATTCTACGGTGAATTTTAACCTCTAATAGCTAGGGATATGTTTTCATTTCCAGTGATCTGCCTACCTTCAGTCAGCTGACTTCATTCTGCCCTGACTCCACAAACAATATGCAAATCAACTTGTGGAAAAAAAGGTATGGCAACAATCATATTTATTAAAAAAACCTAATAAAAACACTCATGCTAGTTTTCAAATGTATACAAGATTAAACATTTGAGACTTTTGAAGGCCCTGACAGAAAGTAGATTTGCAAGTCTACAAAAAAGTTTGGAGTAATGAAATAAGAAAAAAAGAAGGAACTTATCAAATTACTGGACAAACTACAAAGAAAATGGGGTTACATTACCATCCCTTTATTTAACACATTCTTCAGTAATGGTATATGACAAGCTCTGAGGTCACGAATGCAAGTAATATCCCTCCGATGAATAATAGCTTGCAAGTACAGGTTCTCCACCTGCTCTCCTGTCCACTTCAAATCAGGTACAAGAATAAAGCCATTTTCTGGATCTTTATCTTCATATACAATTCTGTCCACCTCTTGTTTGTGTTCAAGTATGTTATAGATCCACTGAAAATACATTAATAAACTTGCTCAAGTAAAAAAATGAATGTTATACCCTAAATAGTTAAGCAGACAAATAATCTATAATTACAAATGATTCCTCTAAGCATTTCGACTGAACTATGCTACATACAGGAAATAATTTTAATTTTACAAAAATGCAACAATAAATCATTCAGTCAAATGTTAGTGTGCTATTACTTTATAAGCACTAAAATGGCTGTGACATATTTTAAATATATTTTATTTACTGTGGATGTAACCAATGTAACAATCAATACATAAATCAATGAAAAATCTAAGGACTCAAAATAAAGCAGCAAATTACTCTGAAATGTAAGGTATAATTACAAGTTGAAAAAAAAAAAAAATTCCAGTTTTTATGTACCATTTGAATGTGAAAGTGTTGGCTTTTGAATTACATAAAGCCACTTCCTGGACTGTTTTTCCCAGAATGTTGGCTTTTGAAGTACATAAAGCCCCTTCCTGAATTGTTTTTTTCCAGGATGCTCTAAGTATCTTCATTTTGATTCTGAATGTGATTTTTAAACAAACGATTTTTAAAAACAAAATAAATTTCTGTATACTACCCAATCACTTACATAATGCCTCATTTAGGAGTCTTTGCAAATCTTAGACACTCCAGTCCTGAATAACAATTAAAAGATGATCATCATCTACTGGCTGGGTGGCAACAGGTGCATGGCAGCCCTCAGATCTTTTGAATCCATGTAGGTAAGAACCTACCTTCTCATACAGTTTAGGTATGGCTGATGGAATTTAGTATGGTTGGGATGTGGGAAATAATGTAAATTGGATTAATCCTTTCCTGACTGGCCGCTCCCCCACCAAAAAAAATAAATAAAAGCATTATAACTAATCTTACAAACCTAGCATGCAGAAATACAAAAACCCTAAAAATAAATGGATGATATAAATGCTAATTTATTCTACTTTTGTACTTTGGAGAGCTGATGGTGTGTGGAATGTGTTGAGGAAGATCAAGAGGAGGAGAAATGTTATTGTTTGGAGAGGAAGTCTCCTTACGTGAAAACAGCAGGTAACTATGTTTCTGGGGTTTATTCTCTTTTCTGTATCTTTCTACTACAGGCAGTCCCCAGTTATCGGCGGGGTTCTGTCTCTAAGGGTTTCATGATAACCGAAAATCGCCGCCAACTGAAAATCAGCGATTTCAACGCTTTTTCAGTGATTTTCGGGGGTTATCGCAGCGCCGATTTTCGGTTATCAGTGCCTCTGTTAGGTATGTATCAGCACCAATACCCAATTATCGGCGCTGATAAGCAGAAATTGGCAGTTTTCGGCGCCGAAAATTGCCGATTTTCATCGCTAGACATGCGCCATAAAACCGGATCGCTGTTAACCAGGGACTGCCTGTACTTTCTTTTTGAGACTCTCTGGGCTTCTGTCTCACTAGAAACAAGTCTAAAGGTGTTTGTTTTTGCCTCTATTTTAAAATGCACCTAAAGTGAGACATAGTATTGTTATTCAGCAGGTTATAACACAATTTGCTACAACTTTGTCAGGATATTTTTCAACAAAAATTTTCACCTTACCCTAATTTGCACACACTTAGAGAGAGAAATAAGTTTCCCAGGGTGCTGGTGAATCAATCACTACAGTCTCAGGGTGCATCTAAACTGCAGTAAAATGTTATAATCAACAGCTTACTGGCAGTCCTAACCAGTGCTTCATATAATGAACCAGTATTTGCCAGTGATCCATTCTCCACTTAGGGTCACTGACCACTTGTCAACAATTTGTGATATGTATGTGATGACCTACTGACCTGTGTTCAACATGTTTTACTGAAGTGTGGATGCACCCTAAGGCTGGCACATAAAATCTTTATTAGCCAACTGTGTTACCTTGTGGGACAAGGCACTACAGCAGCAACATGGGAAGTTATATACTACTAAATTGTAATTCAGCTGAAAACTGTTTGGTCATGCTAGAATACCCTGATGAGCCAATCATTATCCTTAAAAAAAAAAAAAGCAAGAGCTCCAACCAACTGTTGACTCCTAAAGTGTGAGATGTGTAGAAGCTGTGGATTTTCCTGAATTCATGTAGCAAATGGTCATGGCTAACTCTATCCCTTGTGGGTGCCTTGCTTGAAAGGGCACAGTACACTGGGCAAACCTTGATGTGAAATACATTTGGAAGGCAGCTGAAGTCTGCTCCAACTCTTGAAAATACTTCTTGACTAAGTGACCATCTGTCCTGACTATCAACCATTTCTGCAGAGATGGAAGTTGAAGCCCTGGTATATAGAGGTTACTAATGAAGTCATGGCCCTCTGTCCTAAGCATCAAATGCCTCTGTAATGAGAAAAGCCTAAAGACCTGGGAAGGATTCCTTTCTTGAAGAAAAAATCCAGTTTTTTCTTTAATCAATTCTCCAAGACTAGGAAAGCAGGTTCACTAAACACATCCATGTGACTCCCACCATCGAAAAGTCCAGGAAGAAGAAAAGGAAACGTCCCGAGCTACTGGCAAAGGAACAATCACTTAGACTAATAAGGATAGTGACATTGTGAATGCTGTATGTGAATACAACCATCTCAACTGAAAGAGGAGCAGGTGGAGCTTAATACAAACTGTTAAGTTCACAACAGATCTTCTAGAATAAGAAAGAGTATCCAACAAAGGGATGAACACCAAAAGGGAAGGTCTAACATTTGGTTGTAACACTAATATTACCAATAAATCGCAACAGCATTACAGTATAGCAAAATCCACCATTCTTTGCAGCTAAGCCCCGCCCACCGTTTTCATCACAACCATTCCTTGAAGCTGATTGGTTGGCAATGGTTTCGAAAACTGGTTAATCTGTGGTTCTTTTCATCTTCACTAATTTAGCAATGGTTGTTTTACCAAACTAAAATAAGTTCTGCTTATTATCAAAAGGAAATATTAAATTATCCCAAAATAAAATCATAATACACATCCCTAAAAATGGTAAAAAAAAATAGGAAAATATGAATGTAATCAAGAGTGTTCCATGATGCTGCAGTGTTGTTTTCCATAAATGAGGTTCACCTGAATATGGAGAAACACAGGGAATGTCTGCACTTGAATTGGTGCACTTGAATTGCAGGACAATGATAACAGCCGTCGGTTATTGTCAAGCATGTTCACTATTCTAAATTTAAACACAAAGACTGTCTCAGAGCTATGCTGACTGGTATGTCATATCGATTTTATGAAATTTGACTACATTTTAATAGTCATAAAATCGACTTCATTGCAATCGTTAACACATTCGCTGGGATGACAAGCAGCGACTGCACTCTACAAAACCTGAATATGCCTACTGTAAGGTTTAGCGGTTGTTTTGTTGGGCAATTGTTTGCCGATTGTTCTCTTGGTGTGATTGTTGCCTGCTTACCTGTTCGTTTTTTTTTTTTTTTTGTGGTGAGTTGATGTCTGTCACAGTGTCTTCGACAGCATCAGTCAGGTTCATAGCAGCAGAGAATCGGTATCTCAGCAGCAGAACAGCCGGGAGTCTCTTGGATGGGCGACAGGTATTACCTACCTGTTAGCTTCGGCGGGAGGTGGAGGACCTCTTTGTCTGTTAGTGTTACATCTTCCTTGATGGCAGCATGAGGATGTTTCGATGGGTCAACCATGGTCATCTGTGTGAGGATTTCTTCCTTCGGCAGCAAACGGCTGTCTCAGCGACTCGATCTGTGTCATCTGTTTTGTGGATGTATTAAGTCTTTTGACGAACTAAGTGCTGGCCTGTGATAGGCATATCCGGTGCAGGTGCATTTATGTTGACATTGGAGGTTTCCACAGTTAGATACAGTGGGTATCTGACGAGTTCATTTGTACCTTCTGATCATGTGACAGGTTGATGGAAGCCTTGTGATCCTTCGAACATTGAACCAGTGTCGTCACGTTTCTGGGGAGGGGTTATTGAGTGTGTATATGTGTGCACTCTCTAATGGTATATTATGAGAGGAACATAAAATGGCTATGGACTTCGATTTGCGGCTGGGTGTGATTCGCTCTTTGAGCAAGGTTAGTGGATACGAACAGCCACTGTGGGAAGCGTTTATTTGTGGCCATAGAATGTAAGATAACTCATTGACACTCATTGCTATATTTTTCCCAGACATTATGTGGAATATCCAGTGAGTGTTGTAGTGAAACTCCTCTGGTTCTCAGTATGCATTTTCCTGTTCTGTTCTCCATTGTGCATTTTTCCGTTTTGAACATTGATTTCTTTAAACACCATTTCAGGTTTTAATATATGTTTCTTATAAGAGGAATTCTGGGTTCGTCCCGTGAGGACGAATACTTTGGAAGTGGTGTCCTTTTAACATACTCTGTGACATTTATTTTGGTCTAGAATAATTATGACCTTTTTATTTTGTTTGGTGACCAGGGTGTTAGTCACTAGTATTGGTTGGTCTAGAAGCATTAATTCGATTGACTGTGAATCTGAATTTCCTCTAGTTATGATTTCCATTTTTAGGGAGTGTGTGTCACTCCATTTCATGACAGTAGCTTTTGCTGAAATATTTTTGTTAAATTTACCAATAAAGTCTAGTTTTGTATCTCGGTGTTTAATTCCAGATAGATTCAGTGAAAGGAGTCGACGAGAGAGGAGGAATGTGCTGACCCAGTGCTAGTCACTGCTACCAGAGAATCTTAGGGATGTAAGATGATATGATGCTGTTCTAAAGACATATGCAGTAAGAGATTGTGACCCTAATTGACCTTGTGTAGGGTCATAACAGTGTGGTGGGCAGCAGTAATAGACATGAATAGATAGCCAAGTAGGTAAATAGAAAGGGTATAGGTTACGCTTCCAAAGAGACATAGCTTATTAATAGTGGTATTGGCATCTCAGAATAGGATTTGATGGTTCAGCAATTCGTTTTAGGGAGGTGTTGTGAAAGGCACTAGAGGCAGTCTTCCTCAAGCGCGAGTGTCTGTGTGTGTGTTTAATGATGCGTCACGGGGTGCAAGGTTTTAGTGTGTTTCTAGATATTTCTGGACTTTAGTTCATAAGGGGGAATGTTTGGGGGAGAGGGTGTATGCGCAGTGTATTTAACTGCGGTATCTTGACTGCTTGTGTGTGGTAAAACACATGAAAATGCGCAAGTGTTTCTTTTTTTTCTCTCTCTTCCTTTGGCAGAAGGATTTTAGCACTGTCAAACAGGAGAGTATGTAAGTGTTATTATTAATTTTTTATTGTTAATTTTAGTGTCAGATTTGAAGTGTACTAACTGGTTAAGGGGAGGGCGGGTGGATTGCTTTTTGACTGCACTGCAACTAATATCGGGCGCATTTGAATTTTGGGCGTGGGTTATGTGTTTGGTTTTTTATATAGAAATCAGCAGTTCATATCAGCGCTTAGAGTTTAATAAAGGGATTGTTTAGTTATCGTATTTTCTCTGGGAACTTTGATTATTGGGAAATAATTTATTTGACAGTTGTTGAGTTCCTGTGAGTAAACATTTCTTACGCAAGTGTGTATACATTTCTTAGATTTTAAACTGTTTTTTTTGTAGTTACATACGTACATTTTTTATTTTGAGTACGGGCATGTATGCAAAGGGAGAAGCTGTTGCTGTAAGCTTACTTGGTAATTTTGCCTTGACGACGGGAGAGGCGGACGTCTCCGAAGTTGGGCGCTCAGCGTTTTTTGTTTTTGGTGTGCCGCAGCAGATCATGAATGTGTTTGGAGATGGGGGGGGGGAGGTATTGCACTAAGGGAGGGAAACAAATTTTTTTTCCTCTCTCTCTCTCTCTTCCATTTGCTCGAGTCCCATTTTCTTTACGTGAGGGTAGACTCTCATTCTCTTTACTTGAGGGGGCTGAGTGTTTGTTTTTGTTTGCCCTTGAAGATGCGAAGTTCACCTTGACCTACTTTGCAGTCAGCTGTGTGCTCATCCCACCTGTTTTTTTTCCCCATGGGGTTTTGATTTAATTGTGGGTGTAATTAGTAGTTTCTTTTGACTTAGTTTCTTTTGATTTCTGGGGATTAATTGTTAGAGTAATGGGAATTAACACTATGGGTTTCTTCTGTGTGGGAATTCTTTCAGGGAGAATTTTCTTTCTTGTCTTTTTTCTTTAAGGGGTGTCCTTTCGCAGGATTTGGGAAATTTTGTATTTGTGATCAGCCACGAGTGAGTTACCGGATTTATTTACAAAGGGGAAAGCTGCGAAAATGGCGAGAGGAAATAGTGATCAGAGATTCCTTAGGTCAGCCTATGGTTGTGTAGGGAGCAGAGATTCAGTCCACGGTTTGAAGGGTTTTGTTGAAATTCAGAAGAGTCATATGCAGATGGTTGGGTCGAGTTCTCGGGCTCCACGGGTTTGTTGTTTTAACTGTAATATGCAGGGACACATTAAGACATTTTGCCTTGTTAAATATAGTGGCGGTCGTAGAAGTTATGGTCATCCTTGGCGGTCTTGTCCGTCTCTGAGACAGTATAATGGTAGGCCTACATTTCAGAATTTTGGTAGCTCAGGTAAGAATCTTCCTCAAGGGGGTTTTTCGAGGGGATATAGTGATCGGCGGGCATTGTCTAAAGACCAATCAGTTGTAAGGGAAAATTGGATGGGTGTTTCTTGTGATACAGGACTTCTGGGGGAACCCTCAGAGGCAAAGCCAGTGATAAAAGGGTCTGTGCATGGGATAAATGTAAGGGTTATTATTGATACAGGCACCTATATTAATTTGACGACTGTCTATCCAAAAGTCAACAATTTCAAATCAGTTAAAAATTACTTTCAAGTTTGTGACATTCATATAAACGTGTAACTAAACCAAAAGATGTCTTTCATCTGCCTCACTTGTTTACTAAAGGAACTGGATTCAATAAAAGGCTTGGTAACTTCTCTGTAGAGTTCCGGAGTCTCATTTACAAAAGATGATTCTTGTTTCTCAAATCGCAGAATGTGCTTTTCTTCTGCCGGATAGACTATTGTTGCTTTCACTTCTGTTGGAACAAAATTGTAATTATATACGTTTCTGCAACTGAATTTTTAAAACAAACTATCTGAACCAAAATCTTGTACACAGATTACATTGATAATTTTTAAATCTAGACAAATTTACAAATTAAAGTAGAATCTTATCAAGCAGAATGAAGTGAGATGTAGTGTACAATATTTAAATGCTCCTACACACAGCTAACCTCTCTGCACTAAAAATATTACAGGTTGTTGTATTTGCATATGCAGAAAATGGTCTTTCATCATGAACTTCCAAGAAATTCATATATATTCAATTACCTATGACAAGACACAAAAGTTCTTACACAGCGAATTCCACATGAAAATGGAAAGCCGTGGTAATGAGGATATAGAGCATTCCAACAAAATAACATTTTTATAATAAAATTAAGTTTTATATATACTTACCAAGTAATTACTTAGCTATCGATTATGCTTGCACGGCATCCTAAATTGAAAATTCACGGTAACGTGTCAGTTGCAAAGTGGGGGGTTAACAGGCCCCGCCCATTGCAACGGGAGCGTAGGAGCAACTTACTGCCAGTGATATTCTATTCTATTGTCGCAAAGTCCATGAAAAAAGGGGAGGAGGCAGGGTTCTGATTCAGTAATTACTTGGTAAGTATATATAAAACTTAATTTTATTATAAAAATGTCATTTTTATATAACTTACCAAGTAATTACTTAGCTTAATCCCACATTGCAAGGAGGGTGGGATGAATGGACTGTTCTATTCAAAAACATTAAGGGTGGTAATGACTTGAACTAGAAAAGAATGGCTAACATTGAAAAAATGCTTATTGCTTCCTTACCTGGTAAGAGAGCTACTGCAGAAGAATACTGCCTCTGGTTGGTGCTCATCTTAACTTGTAGTGGCGCAGCGGTGAGAAGAGAGTCGCCTCTACATCAGTGGAAGTCTTGCAATGGAAGATGTGCCTGATTGCTGACAAGACGCATGCAGGAAAAAAGTTGCCACTGCCCTGGGCTCAGTGCCACAAACCAACAACCAGAAATCACCGTCACCCACCCTGACACAACAAACCATTACCCATCCAAAGAACTGGTGGGCACTCAAGGTACAAAGTACCCCCAGGCTCCCCAAAAACTCAACACCCTACATCAAGGTGAAGTTCTTCATTGGACGGGTGGGTAGAGCTCTCGGCTAGCACGCTGTTGGCCCAGCGTTCGACTCTCCGACCGGCCAAAGAAGAATTAGAGGAATTCATTTCTGGTGATAGAAATTCATTTCTCGTCATAATGTGGTTTGGATTCCACAATAACCTATAGGTCCCGTTGCTAGGTAACCAGTTGTTTCTTAGCCACGTAAAATAAATCTAATCCTTCAGGCCAGCCCTAGGAGAGCTGTTAATCAGCTCAGTGGTCTGGTAAAACTAAGATATACTTAACTTTTTACATCAAGGCGAACAGACAGAAGAGCGACAGGATCTCTCCTGTGCTTCTTCCCCCAATACCATGCCAGCCACTGCTAAAGGTCCTAGGGTACTGCAGTTTTCAAAAACTGTTTCCACTTCTTTCAAATAACGAGACGCGAAGATCGATTTGCACCTCCAAAAGGTCAACTGCAGAATTGATGAGAGGGATAAATTGTGTTTGAAGGTGAGAAGGATAACCACTGTTCTAACTTCATGAGCTTTAACTTTGATGAAAGGAAAAGTCTTCCTCAATCTGGGAATGCGCTTCGGCGATCAGGTCTCTAATAAAGAATGAAAGGGCATTCTTTGACAGGGGATGAGAAGGATTCTTGACAGAACACCAGAGGTTGATAGCAGGTCCTCTGATCTTCTCAGTCCTATGCATAGTACTCAGGGCTCTGACTGGGCAACAGAACCCTCTCCTCAATATGGAAGGAGCGAGGCCAAGGCTTAGAAGGATCCTCATTCTTGGCTAAGAAACCTAAGGTGAAAGAGCACACTGCATCTCCTTGGGAGAAGCCTACCCTCTTGTCAATTATGTGCAGCTCACTAACACGTTCGGCCATAGCCAGGGCTACTAGAAAGACAGTCTTCCGCATGAGGTTCTTGAGGAAAGCGGAACTCAGTAGCTTGAAAGGGGGACTCGTAAGCCACTCAAGGACTATATCCAAGTTCCAAGACACTAAATCAGATTTCTTCTGCTTGGAAGTGTCGAATGACTTAATGAGGTCATTAAGATCCTGGTTAGATGAAAGATCCATACCTCTGTGTTTAAACACCGAGGTAAGCATCACTCGGTGTCCTTTAATGGTGGATGAGGAAAGATTTCTAGAGGTCCTCAGGTAAAGGAGAAAATCCACAATCTGGGTTAAAGATATCTCAGATGAGATGAGATGTCTGGTGCACCGTCGACAGAACACTGTCCACTTTGACAGGTAGACGTTGCAAGTAGATTGTCGTCTACACTTTGCAATAGCTTCCGCAGCTGCTCTTGAAAAACCTTTTGCTCTGACAAGTTTCCTGACATTCTGAAGCCTGTCAGAGCGAGAGTGGACAACCCTTGGTGGTATCTCTTGCAGTTAGGTTGTTTGAGTAGCCACGGTCTTTGGGGAAGCAGCCTTGGGAAGTCTACCAGATGTAGAAGGTCCAGGAACCACTTTCGTGGGCCAGAATGGCGCTATGAGAGTCACTGATGCATTGCGGTGTGACACGAACTTGTTCAGGGCTTCCCTCACCAAGCTGAAGGGTGGGAAGGCATAAAGGTCCAGACCTGACCAGTCATGAGCATGGCGTTCGTCGCCCATGCCAGGGGATCCGGGACTAGAGAGCAGAAGAGAGGAAGGCGAATGTTTTTTGAGGTGGCAAACAGATCTACAGAGAAGTTGCCCCACAATCTCCAAAGGTCAACACAGATCCTGTGGTCCAGGGTTTAATTTCCCCTGAATGAAATGAGTGACCAACATCACTTGATTTTGGTGTGCCCAAAGTAGAACGTCCTTTGCAGTCTGGCAGAGGGAAGAGAAACGAGTGCCCCCTTGTTTCTTGACATATGACACAGCGGTGGCATTGTCCGCATGAACAACCACTGTCTTGTTGCGAACTGAGGTTGACAAATGATGGAGACCTAGATGAATGGCCTTCAGTTCTTTTATGCTGACATGAAGACTGATTTCCTCTGGGGACCAAGTCCTGGAAACTTCTTGACTCTCTAGAAGAGCTCCCAGCCTAGATCCGGAGTGTCTGAGTAGAAGTCTAAGCCAGGGCTCGGAGGGTGAAGAGATTTTCCCTGCGAGAGTCTTCCTTCGGACAGCCACCACTGGAAGTCCAATCTTATCTCCTGGGTGATGGGAAAGACAATAGAGTCTGCATGAGTCTTCCTGTCCCAGTTGGCTCTGAGGTAGTTGGAGAACTCTTGTGTGCAATCTGCCCAATTGACGAAGGTCTCGATAGACGACAGTCCCTAGAAGGCTCATCCGCTGACAGGCCGACCATGACGAGAGGGCAAGGAAACTGTGAATCATCTGGAGGCAGTTTGCGATTCTCTTGGGGGACAGAAAAACCTGAAAAGTCCTAGAGTTGAGAATCATCCCCAAATAAAGAATTTCCTGTGTAGGGGTTAACTGGGATTTCTGGAGATTTAAAAGAATTCCTAGATCCTGAGAAAGTTGTAGAGTTGTCTGAAGGTCCTTCGTGCACTTCTCCTTCGAAGGGGAATGAAGAAGCCAGTCGTCCAGGTAAAGCCATTTGGCAAGAGGGGAGAGGACTTGGGAGAAAACTTAGGGGCTGTGGAGAGGCCGAAGCAGGGGGACCAAAACTGGAAGAATTTTCCCTGGAAGACGAATCTAGATACTTCCTGGAAACTGGATGGATGGGGATATGAAAGTACGCATCTTGCATATCCAGGGTGATCATCCAATCGCACGGGTGAATGGAAGCCACGACTGACTGGTTCATCTCCATCTTGAACTTTGTCTTCCTTACGAAGAGACTGAGGGTGCTTACGTCCAGGACTGGTCTCCAACCCCCTGATGCTTTGGGAACTACAAACAGATGATTGTACAGTAGAAGCCCTGGGAGTGAACGTCCTCAACTTCTTCTAAGGCTCTTTTTAGAAGGAGAGAGGATACCTCCTTTGAAAGGGCCAAATGTTCCTCTGAGCCTCTTGAGTAGGCTGTCAAGGCAATGGAAGAGGACACTAAACGGGGGTTCTCAGAGAACAGGATGCAGTAGGCCTCCTTTAACACCTTGACAATCTATTGGCCTCCTCCCCTGGGCTCCCACTTCTCCCAGAAAAAGAGAAGTCTGGCTCCTACTGGGGCACAAAGGACTTCGGGTTCACTTCTTGGATGGCAGCTTGGAGGAGTACTTCTTAAAAGATCTTGATTGGAACCGGAGATTGGAGAGAGGTCTAACTTGTGATTTGGGCTTATTCCCACAAAAGGGATGCTGTTGTAGCGGAGAGATCATCTTGGGGATGAATGACGAAGACGAAGAACTCTTCGGGCGTTTAGAAGACTGTGCAAGCAGGTCTTGAGTGGATTTCTTCTGAAGATGTGATGTGATCTCATCCACGATCGACTCGGGGAAGAGATGAGAAGAATCCAATGGAGAAAATAACAAGGCGGAACTTTCCAAAGACGTGACTCCTCTTGTGGTGAAGGAGCACCAACGTTCTCTCTTTTTAAGAACTCCGAAAGCGTGAACAGCAGCAAGTTCTGATGAGCCATCCCTGATGGCTCTGTCAGTACAAGAAAAAGCACTGAACAGGTCTGTTGCAAAGAGTTCGTCCAAGCCCTTAAAGTCTTCTATCTTCTTTGCAAGGGTTCCTATTGTCCATTCCAGAAAACTAAGAACTTCAAAAACTCTGAAGAGGTTTTTAACGAGATGGTCCAGTTCCAAAGAAGAGAAGAAAACTTTGACAGAAGCAAAGGCTGACTGACAGGAAGAGTCGATAAGGTCAGAGAAGTCCCCTTGCGAGGAGCTTCCCCATTGACATACAGCTGATATTTCTTCTTGATCAGATGAGTGGGAGGCCGGGCAAAAGTTATTTTGCTCTGCTCTCTCTTCATTGAGAGCCAGTCTTCAATCTCCTTCATGGCTTTCTCAGAGGAGGAAGAAAGCACCATCTTGGGAAGCCGAGAGAGATCTTCAGGAAGGCTTCTCATAAGGAAGGAAGAAGCAGGAGATGATAGAGCAGCTGGGCCGAAGAAGGAGGGAAAACTCGCTAGGAGGAGCTGCAGAAGAGACGCATAAGCTGTGGGAGGAGAAGCATCTTGTTCAATCTCCTCTTTATCTTCTGAAGAGACCGGAGACAGGAACAAATCTTAAGAAGGTTTCGAAAAGGGTGCTTTCCTGATGAAGCTCAAGATTTCCGGCAGCTGTTCCTTGATGGGTGTCAATGAGGGGTCGTCTGGCTCCATGATGGAAACTTGGCAGTCGAGAGAAGACGGTTGATGAGAAGGAATTGGGTGTCTGGATGGTGGTGCCGAGAGCTTGGAGTCCACAGCTGGAAACATGGGAGCAGGTGCTGGACACAGGAGCAGGTGCTAGGCGCGCGGGAGTGGGTGCTGGGCATGCAGGAGCAAGAGCTGGGCACACGAGAGCAGAATCTGGGAGCATGGGAGCTGGAACTGGGCTCTCGGGAGTGGGCGCTTCCAGGCAAGACTGGGTCTCGGGCGACAGACACTTAGCCTGATGTTTTGGGCATATGGAATCCTTGGGAGAGAGCGAAACAGGAGAATCCCATGGGTGTGCAAGAAGCTGAATCAAGGTGAAAACTGAAGGATCCACACCATAGATGCAAGATGGAATCGGGTTGTCAAAGGTGTCCTTGAGATGCTTGACCGGCAACAGGGAAATGTCTACGACACCCGCAGTCGGAATCTGAGTCCCAGCTAGAAGACAAGCGGTGCACATCCAGTGACATGACTTTCCAGCGGCAATCTGTCGAAGCCTGGGATCTAGCATCAGGCTCGACTGAGGGGGCAGCAACCCGTGGGCAAACTCCACCAGTCTCCCTTGGACCTCCGGTATGTCTTCTCTCAGGTACAGCGGAGCAGGACGACCTTTGTCTAGGAGCACCGATGGGACAGGAAGCCACCTCCTTCACTGACACTTCACTTAACACTTTATCATTAACTTTGCCACAGAAAACTTTTTCCAGAATTACACGTAGGGAAACCCCTATCTCCGACACTGAACTAACTACTAGACTAATTTTCTTGTTGAATTTAGACTCAATTCTGGACTCAAGACTGGGTATGGCATCAGGGTCAGAAGCATGGGAGTATGTGGAGGAATAGAGGGAGGACTGAGAATAGGAGAGAGAGAGTATGTCCATGAGTAAAAGGAAGAGCTAGGCTAGGGTTAGCCTTAGGCTTATGTGAAGAATCTCTACTAACAAGGACCTTACTTTCAGCACGAGCAGCCGCCTTCCTGACCCTGTTCTTCTCAAGTCTATTAAGATGAGGTTCAAGCACCGTCCACTTACATTCATCCCAGCCCTTGCATTCTGAACATGTATTCTCTCTCAAACACACCTGGCCCCTACACTTAGTGCAAATGGAATGTGCATCATAACAAAGCTTATTAAGCCTGGTCTTACATCCTTCACTATAATAACGATGACTGGAAGTGCTAGAATCTGACACAGCTATAGGAGAAAGAATCTAGATGCAAAAGATGAAATAAAAAAAGGCAACAGTTTGTCAAATAAAAGTGAATACTTCCCGAATTTGGCAAGCAATGAAGAACCGACGAATCAGGCACGACTGCAGAGCGCGACATGCTGTCGGCAGCACAGCATAAAAGAGAATGACGCCACTGGCGGTAAGTCGCTCCTATGCTCCCATTGCAGTGAAGAAGGCCAGCCAACCCCCACTTTGCAACTGACATGTTACCGCAAATTTTGAATTTAGGATGCCGTGTAAGCATAATCATTAGCTAAGTAACTACTTGGTAAGTTACTTATATAAAATGACAATACTAATTATGTAGGAACTCCACTTGGCATAGGTTTTTTACAGGGAGAATTTACTGTATTTCACCACAAATATTATCTTACATATTCCTACAAATTATGAAAACCACAACTGAATATGGGAAATCTTCAGCATCTGTAACTTTATAAGTGAAATGAAAGGCAAAAAAATTACTTACCATTAAGTTCAGGGGAAAGTAATGCTTTTTTGTTATGGTATACATCATTTTCAAATAAATCCTGAAGTTTTGTTTCATTTGTCAGAATATCTGGAAGTTTTTCTGCATTAAAAGGTAGTTTCTGAAAAAGTTAATTTAAAATAATTAAACTTGGAGATTTTTTTTAATTTGTACACAGTTTGAATAAGTTGTTCTATAAATACATGAATATATTATTTATGCCATTACACCCAAAATCAAGGTGATATGAGTTCTAAATGAAATGAAATAGACTGCCAAGAAGAATCCTTCTGATCATCTAAAATGATAAAATGAACTGAAAACATAAAACCTATAATAATAATATTATTACTATTATTGTTCAAAAGATGAAACCTATTCATATGGAACAAGCCCACAGGGGCCACTGACTTGAAATTCAAACTTCCAAACAATATGGTGTTCATTACAAAGAAGTAGGAGGAGGTAAAGGGAAATAAATAAAGAAGAGATCCCACTTATCAAAAAAGAAAAAAGTAAATTAATAAATAGATAAAATGTATTAAAATGCAAAGCGAACAGTATTTGAGTAGTACTGCATTGCATCTTCACTTGAACTCCCTAAGTTCCAATTGCACAGCATCCTCTGGGAGGCTGTTCCACAGTCCAATGGTGTGAGGAATAAAGGACCTCTGGAATTGAGAAGTTTGACAGCAAGGCACATTTACTGCATATTGGTGCTGCTGTTCAGCAAATCTGGTTGCTCTTGGCAGGAGAAGGGGATCAGGGATCAATTGTGAATGTAAAAGATCTCTGTTGAAATACAACTTATGAAAAAGTGACCAATAAGAGACCATCTGTTGATTGTCCAAGTCATATATGCTACTATAAGGAAACAGAAACCTACCACCACGAACAACTCTCTCTACAAAAAGATAGTCTCTGGCAGAAGCAGACATCCACAACGGAGAACAGAACTCTAGTAAAGGGAGTACAAATGACCTAAAACAGGTTGCATTGATTCTATCACTTATATATGTATGAGGCCTTATGAACAATACCTAACTTTCGTGCGGCATGTGCTGAAACTTTCATTAGATGTTTCTCAAAAGTTAGATGTGAGTCAAAGGTTGCACCTAGAATAGTTAAAGCTTCAGACTCATTCAGCAAAGTTCCACCCACCTGAAGGGGTGGCTGGGGTGGGAAATTTGTATATGACCTGCTAATTAATACCGTAGTGTTTTCGTTTTACTGGGGTTCAGCCTCGTACCCCCCCAACTACACACCATTTCCATGTCCTTATCAAGGCTTAGGGAAGCTTCATTTCTCAAAAGTGAAGACTTTACTAAACCCACAAGTGTTGCATCATCAGCATACTGAACAATCTTGTTTTCCAGGCCAACAACCATGTCATCTGTATACACTGAAAATAACAGTGGACAAAGAACACTGCCCTGTGGAACTCCAGACACAATAGGTCTCGGTTCATTAATGATCCCATCCACAGCAACTTGGTGCTACCTACCTATAAGGAAATCTTGAAGTAATCCTAAAGCAATATCCACCCTCTCCAAGATTCTGAAGTTTATAAATATATATTCAACAAAACAAGTACATGTACAGTCAACTAACAATAATTTACCCTATGGAAGAGTCACATGATGAACAAACTTCTTAAAGAAGTTTACTAAACAAGATGAAAAAATTCAAATCATTACCTGTAACACAACAACAGCTGTCCCCTCCTTCCCTTTCAGCTTCGCCTGGAAGGCCAAAGACCCGTTCACTTCATTATTGTTTAAAATTTGTGCAACTTCAAAACCCTCAAAGGAAGTAAACTGATGACTTTTGTTAGTGCCTGATGTGCCATGGTCAAAACTGTCATCTAAATGACCATTACCCTCTTCAGTTCTCATCTTCTTTGCTGGAGGCAAATCTTCCTTGTTGGCACTTTCAGACATTTTCCTGTAAAATATAAGACTGGGTAACATCACGTAGGACTATATATTAAGTCTAACTTTAATTACAACTAATTACAAAATAAAAATGTAAAAAAGTTGTCTTTTTATCCAGTGATTAAAGTGACAAATCAGTGTTTTCTTTCGATTTTTTCAGTAACATCACCCATACTTCATTGTTGATAGATTCTCATGCAGGTTATAAATGTGATTTAGGAGGCATAATTTTGGTAAATTTTTACCTTAAATATCACCCCCACTGGTTTGAATACCATAAGAGATCATTTGTATTCCCTATGGGTATACAAATGATCTCTTATGAACTGGTATAATTCGTAATCTATGTGAAATGAATTTACTTCTTTTTTACAATGCTTAGCTCATAGCATGGTGTGATAAGGTTAACTTGCTACTTGGAATGGTCATCATAACTACCTCTACAGCATATAACACTAGACCTAAGCTCAACAGCCATAACAAATTTTTCAAAATAAGAATATGAATTACAAAAAGTTATCTTTGAATTTTGAAGTTTTATGCTATGTTCAAACTGTCTGGATGTTGCAAAATTATTTATAGGCCCAACAAAAATAATCTAAGGCGTCTGAAATGTAATCTCATTTACTGAAGGATTTATGTTTAGAAATTACTTTTCTTTGAACAATAACAGTAATGATGATTCAAATTATATCGGGAAGGTAACCATTAGTCTAAATATTTATTAGTATTAACTGCAAAGATTGTGCAACACTTTTTTAACTAAGAATGTTATTTTCTTAAAAACCCTTTTGCTTGCTTTTGGTGTATAGGCTAACTGATTTAGGCTATTCACAATTATAAGGCAATTTGAAGTGCAAGAATGTGTAGAAAACTTCATATGCTTTCTGGCCAGAAATTGTTAACACAGAATTATGAATGGTGTGTAATGTATTCTTAGCAAGTGCAGAAAACTAACACACCTAGGCTTAGGAACAAAATCTTGGCGTTACCAAAAGTGTAATTGCATAAGCAAATAACGGCTAATAAACCATTATTTTTGAACTGGCTAAGGAATATCACACAAATAATTTGATTTTTTTATAAAAACCCAAATATTCCTATAACAAATAAAAAAATAAATATTTTCAAGAAAATTTCATTGTCTCTACACATTGTAGACCTATGTTCCAACTGGTTTAAGTTGCCCCCACTCATATGGCTGTGTCACACAAGCTGTGCACACCTGCTGATATCAGTGGATGTGTTTTATCTACATTAATACTTTTGTATATACTGTATTTATTTATCCTTTTTTCAGCATTAAGGCATAAAAATAATCAAATAGGACTAGCCTACTTAAAATTCTCAAGTTGCAATGCAAGCAATATCAGTGTTATGAAAAATTTTTAAAATTCCTTTTAACATTTGAACTGATGTTTGATGATATTTTTTTGTCAAATGCATCAACACTCGGTGAATGAAAGTTTTGGAAATTTGGTTGCAAGTAATATTTTCTTACAGTTTTGATATATATGATAGATTTCATTCTTATGACATATACTATGTCCTTATTTTAAAAAAGAAATTCATTTTCACATAAAAAAAAGATAAATTTGAAGCATGTTCAGTTGCCAGTTAGTAAATTTTGAATTAAATCCAATGCATCATGTAGAAGCACTCATGAGCATGGATGCCCCTTGAGAATGAACGTAAAAACATACACAAGAGACGGTAAATATCGTAACCATTTACAAGAGACATAAACATGAACAAAAACATAAAGTGCAGTAAATAACCTATTCTGGTCGACAACCGGCAGAAACCTGACAGCTGTAAGCGTAGTATTCTTCAGTTTTAGCAAGTGTTTAAAGTTAAATAAAACCTATTTGTGTTAAAGAGATTTAGAAAAAAAATACTTGGGAAAAGGATTGTATTCCAATATAGCCTATATGCCAGCGACCAAGGGCTACGTACACTGTAGCAAGACCCTGTATATGGAAAGCTAGGAATAATTGGTAAAATTTTGGTAATCCTCCAGTTTAGGTGTCCAAATTCACTGCTCCCTTGTGTGTTTGTTCAAGTTCCTTCCTATTTTCAATTTCTTCTTTTGACAGATCTGCAAACAGAAGTATATTTGCTAAAAAATGAACAGTTTATCTGCTTACAGACGCAGAGATTGTAAAAAACCAAAGGGAATAAAGCTCTGCACCTCACGCGAATAGCGTAGTATGCCTGCAACTGTGTTTTTGGAGTGAGTGCTTAGGAACCAGGAACCAGGTAGGAACCTGGCACGGGCTCTTGCTTTTCAGCAACCACTTTCTGATAAATCTGAAAAAAACGAGCAGTGTATCTACTTACAGAAGCAGAGATTTAAGATTTTCTCAAAATTCTATGGGTCCATAACCCCTAAGACGTTTTTCGTTTATCTATGTTCCCCCTTTCTTCCCTTTGTTTTTTTACAATCTCTACTTCTGTAAGCAGATAAACTGCTTATTTTTTCATTCTTTTCCATGATTCAATAAATATTTGATAAATGTGTGCGCTGCTCTTCACTTTACATAATGCAGTGAATTTGGACCCCTAAACTGTAGGATTACCAAAATTTTTCAAGTTGCCAATAAGACTCCAGCCAGACATTTTCGGATGGAAAATCAATTTGGGGGTAATTCTAAGCCGGCTGTCCGCGGTGAGCTAGACTGTGGCAATTGGCGTTTTTCTATGTCATTTTACTTGCTTTACAAGAATTTAAAGTAATATTTTGTCGGCCGGTTGTAACTAAACTGTAATTGACCTTTGAAGACTACACGACTTGAATTACCTAACGCAGGGTAGGTCTAAGCCGGCATTCCGCGCCAAGCTCGCCACCCCCCCACCTCTATAGCTAATACGGCAAAATTGTAACCAATAAACACCTCTAGGGTACGTTCTGTTGGTATTTTTAGGGGTGTTTCCTGGTTACAATTTTGCCGTATTAGCTATGGAGGGGTGGGGGGATTGCCGCGGAATGCTGGCTTAGACCTACCTGCCTTAGGCAATTCAAGCCGCTTAGTCTTCAAAGGTCAATGACAGCTTAGTTACAGCCGGCAGACAAAATATGACTTTTAATTCTTGTAAAGCAAGTAAAATAACATAGGAAAACGTCAATTGCCATGGTCTAGCTCACCGCGGACAGCCGGCTTAGAATTACCAATTTGGGTTTTTCATGCAATGATAGGGCACTAAAACAACCTAAAAATACCAACATAACGTAACCTAGCCTATGGGTGTTTGCTGATTACAATTTAGCCCTATTAGCTATGGAGGGGGGGGGCTGTATTGCCTTACCTTGTAAGTCGTAATTCGATTAATTTTTTATTTATCATTTGCGCATAGTGTTTATGGGGTTCTGAATAACGAAAATGAAGAACTCTTTTCAAAAATGTAGGTTACAATTTCATATCGTGTATTGGTAACTTATATAATAACAAGACCGCAGGTACGACTTCTTCAAAATTAGGCCTCACGCCGTTATTGAAATGAAGGCGGCTTGCCCAAATCCCCTAGCCTATTCCATTTGCTAGAATGTACATAAACTTGAAAAGGCTAACAAGATATAGGCTAAGTTAGGCTCTTGATTAACCTTTGGTTAGCTTGGTATCAATATAAACTATCGCACTTACCGTAGGTTTGGTGAGCAACACTGCAATGTCAAGACTACCCTAAGAGTTCGGAGTTTAAGTCTAGTTCTTTTAATTGGGAGGTGAATTGAGATGCCAATCCTTTCTCTGAGAAACTTCTTGGACTTACGATGGACTATAATAAGCCAGTTTTAAAAAGTCGCTCGTATTAGAGTTAGCCCATTCAAAACCACACGGCTTACGTCAAACTCAAAACGTAAACACCAAACATCCGGCTTCCTTTTTCTTCTTCTTCTCATTTCAAATCTTGAGGACTAACCGCGGTCTTTAGCCGAGACACTTTATGGCTCGTAGAGAAAAGAAAAAAACTCATTATAAAGAATAAATTATGTTCCACTACATCATTCCATTACACAGGAAAATGTTAGTGAAACAGGACACCTTACAAAGACTGGAGAAAGTGTGATGTAAGTGGAAAGTACAAACATATTGTGTAAGGGAAGTAGTTTGGAAAACAAAAGCTTAAGTGGAAGTAAAAGATAGGATTGCCAAAGAAAATGATACTTGAGTAAAGGTCACTTAGGGGAGAGAGAGAGAGAGAGAGAGAGAGAGAGAGAGAGAGAGAGAGAGAGAGAGAGAGAGAGAGAGAGAGAGAGAGAGAGAGAGAGAGAGAGTCTAATAGGGATGCACTGTATACAAAGTTGGCAGTACTAATAATGGCCGGACCACAATGCCGGTACAAAATGTGCAACAATAAATGAAGGAAAGAACACATGACATGTGAATTATGCGAGAAAGAAGAAAACCCCATATATGACTACGCAAAACTTCAGGGGGTGAACATTAAAAGCATCAAGGTGAAGGAACTAGAAACTGGAAGGTAATGAAATCAGAAATAGGTATATAAAAAAAAAGACAGTGCTATCAGTGCTAACAAGGATGACCTATTGCACCTATTCAAGCAGTGTACACATATTTTACTGCAGGGCTGCTACGGGAACATCTTAGAACCAGGATCTTAATCTCATTTCTGTCTTACTTTTATACTTGACTGTATTTTAGATTCTCCAGGTTTTTTATTGATTTGACTTATTAATTAGTTACCATCGTGACTCATTTCTAATTGCATTACTTAATTTTACGTGCATTTGCCATAAAAGCTTTTCAATATATTGAGATAGGTTTTACCAATGTTTGAAATCCCGCCACAGTAAATTCACTCTTCATATGGCATAACCGTGTTATTTTATGACAGTCTGTATTATAGATAGGCTAATCCTATAGATGTTAAAACTTCTTGAGAGTATATACTTGTGGCTTGAGGCCACGGTGTATTGTGTATTATTTTGTGGCTGGTTTTAGAAAAAAAATGTATTTTTGTCATATGCTATTTCACCAGTATCCAATCTTACTTTTTTTTATATTTTAAACACTGAACTGAGCGGTACCCGTTCCTTCTGCAATAGCGTCAAATTAACGTTTTTGTTTTATATTCTTGTTTGAGATCTAAAATTCCTGATGATCTTGATTTAATTAGGGTCTTCACACCAACGGCTTGCGCTGTTCAGTCTCAACTGCTCCATCGCCCTTTATTTTCTATTGATTGCAACTTATTGTTGATCTTCACAAGTTTTAATCTTGAGTTTATTTTCTTATTTCTATGTCCTGAATATAACTATAAGATTATTTCAGTTCTTTACAAAAGTTTATATATGTTATGTTTACAATGCCGCAATCACGGTAAAAAAATTGTTATGTAAAATGATTAGTAAATATATGTAAGATTTTGTCAGTTTATTATTATTATTATTATTATTATTATTATTATTATTATTATTATTATTATTATTATTATTATTATTATTATTATAATTGAAAAGGATGGTTGTATTTTGCGAATTTATCTTTTTAAATCAGTGCTTTGCACGTGAAACAAAACCAAAGTCATTCAAACTGAAGTTCGTGTAATTTATGCCCGTAAAAATCTATTTTTCTTTCATTATGAAGAATAGCTGCTGCCTAAACCAGACTTTCTGACTTTGCTTTGAGCTTTAATAGACAGGTAACAAATCTGAAAGTTTCATCAAACTTCAGTCATTTATTTCACCAAGACAAATTCATCCATTAAAATATATGCTTTTAGAAAACAACGTAAAGAAAAAATTGTTCTTTATAAGCACTCTAAAACTAACTTGTGATGATAGAATAGGAAGAAGCATATAATTTCTTTTGTTCTGAAGAAAAAAAAAAAAAATTAGAGAACACGCAGTACAGGCAGGTAAGGTGTCCTTTTACTAATTTATATAGTATTTTCAGAATTATGTTATGGTGACCAAACTGTGAAAAACAAGTGACAAGGAAAATTTATGTAGTGTCATCAAGAGTTATGTCATTAATTATTTAACTGATTATCATGCAAATGGATGTGAAAGAGCATTAGCATCAGAGATGCAGAGTCCACCTTTAAATGTAAAAGAATATGGCGAAAAAAAAAACAGTATGAATATGAGTGCAATTACAAGGTTCGAATACAGATGACCCAGGAAAAAATGTTTAAAAGTAATTTGTTAACTTATGCTCAAACGCAAACTTTAATTGTTCATCATATAGATGCGAACAGTTACAGGGTTTTAGTTACACAAGGGGGGATTTGAAATAACAAAAGATTTGCCAAATAAGAGTAAACTGAGATGTGAACATTTGACTTCAATATATGCCACTGAAGAATGATTTCCTGGGGATGACAAGTTCCTGATATAGATACCGTTAGATTTAGCAGCTGTAATAAGTTATAAGATGCTGTGTCAGATCTGTGGGTTGCGCTGAATGAAAACAATACATACGATACCCATAACTAATGCAAAGGGGCAAAAAAAAAAAAAAAAAAAAATTTAAAGATCTGACAAAGATCCTGTAGAAGAGCTAGTTATAGAAATTGCAATGAAAGTATTGCATACTTATAAAGTCGAAGAAGAAATTGTCAACTGAAATAATTAATATGCTTTCAGTTTTCAGTGTTAATTAACTATCACACTGAGTTTGACTTCAGGTACATTCCATAAATATAGCTAAAAATAAGTGTATTAGTGGTCTTTGTTTGTCACACAACTTAGTCTATTTAAGCTAAGGAAAGGGAGGTGCTAAATAGTTACCGTTAGTGTCTGGAAAACCTTACCATCAAAACCTTAATTCCTGAGTAAACTCTGGACCTTAGCCCGATCTTACCTTTTCAGCCCTTTGATTACACATGCTACATAAATATGCGAAACAGTACTAATGCCACTTTCATGAAAAGATGTGAGACTTTGATGCGGTGTTTGAACTGATATCTCTAGCTTGTATATTGTTCTATAAAGTTTATTCCTAAGTTTGCAGTTTTTCATCCTTGCAACTTTTTATTTTTAGAAATTCTTCATGGAATGACCTTGAAATTTAACTTGCTTAGGCCGCCAGCAACCCTTAGGGCCGGCCCTGCATTACCAAAGCAGAACAGCCTATTTTCATCATAAAAGCTGGACACAGACAAATGCTCATGAACCAGTAACTTAAATATTCAGAAATCAAGATTCCTTATTGTGCTCTCAATTGAGGTCCTTGACAAGAATTACTGTAGGGTTACTCGTAGCCGTAATGTAACGAGCCTGCATTTAACATGGGCAATGTTTCAGACTGATTCCTATTTAATTGACCTCCAAGTGTAACTTCCAGGGCAGTAATGAGAATGGGCAAAATCGTAAAATAAGAAAGTTATACAGGAAGCTGTTACAAAAAAACTTAAGACGAAGCTGATGCTGTCTTGATAAACGAAGTGAAATGAAATCAGTATTATTCGTTGTGACATTACTATAGCTAAATTCACGAACGAATGTTTAACTGAACACGTACTCGAGGCTCATTGCACAGTCAACCAAATGTCGCGGATTTAACATTAAATGGACGGCTAGGGATTGGTTGCAAGTGCATTCTCTTTAATCATGTTTTATTGCACACACGGCAGTTTAATTGCTCTCTAGCCTGAATTAAATTTACATTGTCTATTGCATAACTACTACAGAATGCAGTTCTCCCTTGCTAGTTTGAATATCACATGATAGTACCATCCAGCTCTATTTGTTGACAGTTAAAGGACACTCATTTGTTTTCGGTGTCCAATAGATACCAGGATATTCGTAAACAAAACATTGTTTCGTCTATACTCTCTCGACACTGTTGTCAGTGAGAGTGCGTGTGTACGTGTGTGTGGATACGAGGTGGCTGTTAAATGTAGTCTGTATGGTGTCGCACACTTAGTTAATTGTTTGCAAGATAGCGTTTGAATAGTACCGTGTTTTAAAATGTTCGAAGGGAGTGTCATAGAAGAAAAGAGGGACTATGTTACTCTGTCTCTCCCTGCCCTGCAACAGACTGCTGCCAGACCGACCCGATCGTGGAAGAGAATATGTAGGGTAAGTCTTAGATGTTATAGGTGTGTTAGCCGTAGCGTATTGTAAATTTATTGGTTTACTTTGAATTTTAATCCAAGGTTCAGCAGGGCATGTTGTAATAATAGGTTTAGAATAGCCGAGCTTGGCTTAGCGTTTTGAAATGCACATCGGAGGTGACTTATCAGTAGCCTGCTGTTACTCAGGGTGTTATTCTACATTCTGCCCATATTTACAAGCAGTATTTCTCGTTATCACCTTGGTAATTATGTCAACTTTTTTTCCTACATAATGTTAAACGTGTCAACTTTTTTTTCCTACATAATGTTAAACGGTAGAACTAAGTATTGGCTCCGCGTTCGGTATTACCTTGGAAATTGACTTATTCTACAGTATTTTGGTTGCCTATCAAGAATTTACTGTTATTTTTTGTCGCTCGACTGTAATTAACCTCAGAACTGATTATATTTTTTTCTATCATGCATGAGAAGTTTTATAGGAAAACTTTGGTAAAAAGTGGTTTCCCTCACCGGGGGTTCCCAGGGTGGAGCCCCCCCCCTGCTAAGTAACACGGACTATTAGGTTAGGTTAGGTAGGGTACGTTAGGTTAGTATGGTTCCTCTTATAATAGATTTCCCTAGCCAATCCCTTCTTGAACATATGGCTCCCAAATGTCTCTCTTACTCGCGGAACCGTTCCATACAGTTCGTGCGGAGCTAATACTTAGAAATACCTATTATACCGTTGCAAACATACAGTTACAAAGATGAGCTGTTTATATGAAGTAGATATTAATCCCTCATGTTTGATTCCATAAGGTGCAGTATTTATAAAAATTACATAACATTCACCAGTGATGAATGCTTTGTGAAACGTTTACTTACTTAACCAGTTAGCCTATATGATTCCTTTAATGTTAATTATGGTAAGTGGTGGTATTTTTGTAGAATTTTAGGATTCTTGAATTTCTCAGATGAGACCTTTCTTCAGGAGGTCCAGTGTTTGTTTTCACCAGATGGTACGTTTTTGCTAGAAACCATAATGCCATTCAAGAGTTAAAAATTTGGTTTTCATGTGGCTTAATGAATGGTTTGTACATTTCTGACGTTCATTTCAGTAGCAAACAAGTAGTTTTAAGAGATATTGGATCCCTTTCTATGCCCTTCAATTATGGGGGGCTGCAATGGAAAGAGGATGATTCTGGTGTCAGAAAACAGAAAACGAGTGAAGTGCAAGTATGCATTTTATGAACTTAACCTAGGGTGCCAAGTCCTTACCTGGCTGGGGCTTTGGCCAGCATGTACCCCCCCATGGCACCGAAAATGAAGGTAACTAATAGGATTGTAACCTAGCCTAATTAGGTTGCTGGATCCATATCTAGTTGGCGCGGGGGATTCATTTCTCCCTGACCCCCACCTCACCTAATGTAACGTACGGTGCTGTAGATTAATATAGATGATAGGTTTACGATCTAATCTAACTGAACTTAAGGCACTGGAAATTAAAGTAAATAATAGGGTTGCAGCCTGACCAAACTGAGGTCACTAGGTCTTTATTTAATTAGTGCATAAATTCTTTCAAAACCTTAAGTAAACCTTACTTTAATCACAATCAGAACTTGCCGAGTTATCATGGGGATGTCAGAATACATCTTTGTTTTTCTATTTTTGTATTTTTCCCACTCAAAAACCTGGTGTTCCACTGTAGTCTTCTTACTTGTGGGATATAAGAAGGGTATAGTATATCTCTAAAGTTAGACCTACCAATTTGTACTGGAATGAATGTCAGAAATATTCAAAGCACACACTAAAACAGGAAAATCATATTTTCAATCCCAGAATAAGATTATCATTTAAAGTAAAAATTTACCTAATTTTCAAAAAAATCTTACTGCAATCAGAACTTGCAGAAGTAGGCTATCATGGGGGGTTCGTAGAATATATCCTTGTGTTACACTTATTTGTAGTTTCCCCATTCCAAAAGTCCCAGTTTCCAATGTGGTTCATAGTTGTAGGATACAAGTGATTCCAAGATCTTTAAACTGCTAATTTGTTACCAAAATGATCATAAGAATATTTAAAACACTAAAAACAAATTAAGATCAGCTGATATAGTCCAAGGAACAAGAGTTACTTGTCATCACAAAGGAACTATGACTAAGAACTGAAAATGGTTTTTTCAAGCAATCCCTGAGTTCCAAAGTCTCACTTAATTGGTGAAACTAGGACAAAAGAAAAAATAGCAAAAGACATTCGAAGTTTGCTAGCCATTATTACCCACAATATCTAGGGACAAAAATAATCCAGTTGTGAGTCTACCTTTTTTTTTTTGTATGCCAGAAGAACGATAATGATGCTTAAGAATATCAGATAATGATGCTTAAGAATATCAGTAAGTTAGTTTAGATATTCTTTAGACATTGCAGCATAACTCAAGGGATTCTGTTTTGTAGGTTGCATTATTGAGTTTAACATGCCCAAGTGAAATTTTAAAGTTGCCAGTGATGAAAATGAGTATTGAAACGTGATTTGTCTAGTAGTTTTTGAAGTGGTTAATTTTGACAATGTGTGTCTACATCTAACAATTTCCATTTGTGATACAGACATTGCTTTGGAACGTGGGTGGACTCTGATATCAGAATTCAACTTGACATTAAAATTCAACTAATCAGTTTGACTCAACAGCAGAATTATCAGCGTGGTGATCCCTCTAAAACTAGCGGTATAGGTTATGATAGGGCACTTACTGGCATCTGGTACCAAATAAGAGATCAATTTGCAAGAAGCTAATGAGCAATTGCTTTCAGTTCTTCATATCTTTTACAGTACTTTCTTGAGTACTGACCAGCTATCCTTTCTTAAGTTTTAGTTGGCGTTTAAATACTAACCTTGCATGCCACTATGTACTGCTCATTTGGTAATGACAGGCTTATGTTATTTCGTAAAATGTGTGATTTTTTCAGTTTCCACTATGTTTTCACCACCTTGATATCAATTGGTGAAAACAATTGATATCAAGTTTTTTTGTGGGAGTTGCAAGAATATTTTATGTTTTAATTCAAATTCTTATTCCCTTTTCCTATCTGAATGCTTTTGATGCTATTTCATAATATTAACTCATAAACGATTTTATCTATAAAGCATAGCATCAAGATTGAATTTTGCTAACTAATACCCATAGGTACTTATCATTTCCAGAAACCATTTTTGCTAGCTGTACATTTACTAAGAAACAAAGAGAGTAAAATTCTTAGTACAGCAAAGTGAATTTGGGTCTGAAAACTTAAATTTTCATTAATGCTATTTCATTGAAAGTTTTTTTGTGATGATTGATCATCAGATAAAAATTTTAGCAGTTGATAGACATTGTCCCGCTAAGTTTTCCTTATCGCATCTTTAATATTATGTAGAGTGTTCTGAGAGAAAGATGTCTCTTGTATTCTCCTCAAGTTTCAAACTATTATTAAGCTAGGGTAGGCCTATTTAGCAGCAAGCTTGTCTTATTCCACTTCTGATACGTCTGCTTCATTTTTTAGTCCCATATTGACAAATTGTGCATCTATTGTTTATCCTGTCTGACCATCAGCCTGTCTCTCACACTTTCTTTGTCATCGCAACTCCTACATGATTGAAGGGATTTCAGTCAAACTTGGTTCAAAGACAGAACATCATGCACAGGTTTGCATGCAGGGAGGTCATTCTTCTGTCTGTTGACCAGGTTGTCTGCCACACTTAACTTATCACTTCAGTTTCATGTAATTAAAGATATTTCGGTTAGACTCGTTATAAAGGTTGACTATTAAGCATAAATGTTGGTGAAGAGAGATCATCCATGTAATGTCTGTCTCTGTGTTAGTATGTTTCATGCATGCCTTGTTATTGCAGCTATTTGTACAAGGTTGGAAGGATTTCAGTCACTTTGCTAAAAGGTAGACCATCATATATAGATGTGCATGAAGTAAAATTATCCTTCTGTCTCTCTCCTCTGTCATGGTGGCTGTCACACTTGCCTTGTTATCACAACTGTGTTCATGTGGTTGGAGGGATTCCAGTCAAAACTGGTACAAAAGTAACCCCTCATATTTTGAATTGCATGAAGGAAGATCATATGACTGTCTGTTTGTCTCTCAGACTGCCTGTCTGTCACTTACCTTATCAATCAGTTGCCAGCTTAATTAAAGGAGTTTCAGCTAAACTCATGGAATGAAGATAGATCATCATGCATACAGTAGATGTGCATTGAAGGGTGATTGTCAGTTTCTTTGCTAGTCTGTGTCTCATTGTTTCTGTCATGTTTACCTTATCATCACATCTACTCCTTGAAACATAGATACTTAACTGATGGTGGTTTGGGTAATATTTCATTTATATACAAAAGGCCATATGGTAGGTTTAAAGTCTCCTGAAACATTGAATAAGTTAGGCTGGTAGAGAAATACGGGTAAAACTGTTAGATGGCTATTTTGTTGTTACGTTTATGTGCAACATTTTATCTTGCTCTTCGTACCATACCTACAATTTTAGGACTTTTCAAGTGAGTTAGGCGAGTCTAATATATGACAGTAAAGATTAGAATAGAATGAATTGTCAGACATGATTATCAGACATTGTTGCTTCTTCACCCCTTCATGTAGTATTTATAGGGGGTTACTGCAGCCTATGTAGTGTGCAATAAGTTGCCCGTTGTAGGCGGTACTCGAGTTTCTGTACTGCATCCTTTCAGTCTCCAGCTGCATTGCTTTCATACCTTTTACTTCTCATCCATTCTGTCTGGGTTCTTCCCATGAACTACCCAACCTTTCTTATATTTACCTTGCTCCAGTTTTCACCTCTCGCTCAAAGCAAATCCTCTGAGTGAGCTCAGTGTCTCGGTAGAAATGATGAGTATATTTAACTGCATTTTGGATAACATAACATGCCTTGTGTCGTTTCGTGGCATAATTAGTGAATCCTCTGACACAAAATGTTTTCAAGATCAGAACCCTAGCGCATTATGTTAGCACCAGTGCAAATATTTAAAAGTGGAAGAGTGAGAGTGCATGCATGATGGAGTGGTGAATTTGCATAGGGGGTTTGATGACCTGTGTAGCTCTGTGATGCAGCTGTTGTGAAAGTTAATTGCACTGGGATTTCATCCTTGGTTCAAAAAATGGATGATTGTTGCACTTAAGTCAGACCACCTTGCTTATTTCTGTGACAGTTGCAAAGGTTACACCATTAACAGGTTTAAAATCTTCCCCTAAATTACCTAATACAGTTTGGTAATCCTTGAATGTATCAGACCCTAACTTGTCAGACTTCACATATCAGCCACATGATTATGATGGTTTTTGGTTGGTTACCTTTCGGGAATAACATAAATTGAATGTTAGGTGTAAAGTTTTGTTCACTTAAGTCTAGAAACAATGTGAAATTACTGTTGAGTGTTGGATATATTGATTGCTCAAGTCTAGGTTTTACTGGCGTGTTTTGATCACTTATCACAAGTTCATGCTCCCAAATGTTCAAGTTGAGAGCCTAATGGATTGACATTGTTTCTTAAAGAATGTCTGCCACGACTTCATTTTGAATATAATTCTCTTGTTTTATTTTCAATTTAGAACTCCTCTTGGCAGGGAAGAAGGAAATAGACATGCGATTTAAGAATTGTAATTCTGGAATAAGGGAACACCCGGTTACAAGCAGTTTTGACACGTGAATGGTCGAGGAAAAAAAGCATGTGATCGCTCAGTATGGTACGTTGCATTTTAATAAACCAAGGAAATCCGATTGTCGCTTGCAACACGATATGAGACTGGTTTATAAGTAGTAGATAAAAAGGGTTCATAATCCTCTATCATTTAGATAACTGTTTGAGTTTTCCTGTGCGTAGACAGTATGTTTGCCTTGCACAAGTGATACATTAATTTATCATATAAATTATTATGCTTTCATGTATCTCAAATGACTAAAGCTTGTGCGCGTGCACGCAATAGATAGCGAAGCTATGCACATAGCCAAAGTGTTCGTCTTAACTGATTTCCTGTTCTGGTAAAGGCCCTAACATATCAGTAGACGTATATATGATAACCAACGCCCACAGTTGTCAGAGTTCAGTGTAGTGACAGATTAGTATGATCCCTCTAACTCTCTTTTCTTATAGCCTGTTATATAACCAGCGAACTTCTGTGGTTTCGTCTCATTTTAGGCCGAGAGAATCATATGGAGGGATTCCCTCTACAGATGTCTTGAGGGATTCCCAGTCACTGAAGCATCCAACAACTCTCTCTCTCTCTCTCACACACACACACACACACACACACACACACACACACACACACACACACACACACACACACACACACACCATCCTTTTATATAATATTTACCACTCAGTTGACTTTTGAGATGCTCAGTTAACCGTCTTAACGTTAATGCTTCGTTCGGGTGGTTTTGATAAGTTTGAAGAGAACTTTTGTTTTGTGTGCGCGTTATTTTTTTTTATATATTTCATTACTGAATGAAACCATTATTATTAACTCTTTCGTCGATATATACTCGCTGCCGTTATTATAACGATGAAGAAAACATCAAACGAGCCATGCATACGAAGGTCAGAACGTGATCCAGTTAGGAGTCCACCATTATCTCTCAGCATGCAGGAATTTCTCAGAAAAGACTACAGCTCATTTTTTCATATCTCTCTCTCTCTCTCTCTCTCTCTCTCTCTCTCCCCAGTATGTTGTTGGGTCTCGTGAAGGAGGTATTGCATAGACGGGAAACGATATAGTTCGAGACGCTTTCATGTTGTTTTATACACGCGAAGTAAATATTGCACGAATATTGTGTGAGAAAGGTGCAGCGTATGAAGGAAACGTATCCGTTATACTGCTGTCGAGATTTTTTTTGTCTAAATCCGTCAATTTTTGAGACGGGATACACTGTTGTTACTTTCCTGTTATGTCCGTTTATAGGACGGCATTGCTTTATGGTAAAGTAAAATGTAAATTTCTTAATTGTATTTGATTCTTTACAGCAACTACTTATTCTCCGATAGACAGTTTTCAAGTATCATGGTTCAAAATGAGGAGACATTCAGATGAAACGTGTCCAGACAGCAGTATCGTGCAAAACAAGGTTGCAGAAAGTATTCCAGTGTCAGCACGGTGTAAAAAGTGAATACGTGTTTTATACCCGTTATGTTAGTCGTGCAAATTGCGCCAGGGTGCATGTCCACGTCAACCAGACTAATTCAATGCTTTGTCGACTCATAGGTTGGAATTTGCATGACCAGCCAGCCTGTGCAGTTTCTTCAACTTCTTATCTTTATTATCTTGACTAGAGTAACAGAAGGAGAAAGGTGGAACGCAACACTTAAAGGAAAGAGAGAAAAAGTGGGTGAAACCAGTCATAAAAAAAAATGTGGCCATTGAAAGCCGGTATAACAGCACAGAATTTGTTAAGGAGGTATAGAAAATCTATTTTAATTGCAATCAGTATAACATTTAAAAAAATCATTACTGAAGCGTCTTGCACCGTTTCGTGAGTGTTTTTGACTTGTATTCTTTGTTTTTTTATGGTCAGTAGTTTCGTGTTGACTGACCTGTATCTATTAGTAATGGGAAGTGTTCTGTGGTAGATTGTTTTCTAAGCCAGCTACGTTTTAGACTAGGTCTATATGGACAAAGTTAAGGTACTCTCATCATTACAAACAGGAGTGATCTGGCACCAATCATTTTTTATTAGGTAAAATCAGTCGCCATCCACCAGCTTTTTCCATCCCCACCTCTCAGTTTTTGGATGTGTTGAAAAGTAATATATTTTATCCGTGAATGGTAAAAAATATTGCTGATAATTTTTTTTATAAAATCATTTAAGTGGCCTATGGTGTTATTGCACCTTCAGCAGGAAAAGACTCGTGTCATGATTTCCTGTCTTGATCACCATATTGAATAATGAATTTCGTACGTCTGTACAGAGCTATGGGCCAGAAGAATTTGCATGGGAGTACTTGCATTTACACACACACACACACACACACACACATATATATATATATATATTTTGACTCGTCAGGATCGAACCCAGGTCTCTCAGGTGGAAAGCAAGGCGTTACCACTGGGCCATACAAGTCTAAAAGAAGTTGGAACCTGAGAGCAACACCCAGGAATTACCTGGGCAATAACTGCTTGCATACCAGCGAAGTTTTCCCCAACTTCCCGACTCATGACCCAATAGACAACATTTCATTCAGATTATCCTTCTAAGGTGAATAAGATAGAAATCATCAACACACAATCACGTGTGGAACAGAAATAAATTTCTGACTCGTCGGGATCGAACCAGGTCTCAGGTGGAAAGCAAGGCGTTACCCACTGGGCCATACAAGTCTAAAAGAAGTTGGAACCTGAGCAACTGCCCAAGGAATTACCTGGGCAAGCTAACTCTTGCATACCAGCCGTTTTCCCAACTTCCCGACTCAGCAATGACCCAATAGACAACATTTCATTCGAATTATCCCTTCTGGAGTGAATAAGATAGAAATCATCAACACACAATCACGTGTGGAACGAAATAAATTTCTGACTCACGTCCGGATCGACAGAGTCTCTCAGGTGGAAAGCAAGGCGTTACCGTCGGGAAGCTGGGGAAAACTCGCTGGTATGCAAGCAGTTGCTTGCCCAGGTGAAGTCCTTAGGTGCAGTTGCTCTCAGGTTCAGCTTCTTTTAGACTTGTATGGCCCATGGGTAACGCCCTGCTTTCCACCTGAGAGACCTGGGTTCGATCGACGTGAGTCAGAAATTTATTTCTGTTCACGTGATTGTGTGTTGATGATTTCTATCTTATTCACTCCAGAAGGATAATTCAGATATGAAATGTTGTCTATTGGGTCATTGCTGAGTCGTGAAGTTGGAAAACTCGCTGTTATGCAAGCAGTTAGCTTGCCCAGGTAATTCATGCAGGTGCAGTTGCTCTCGAGTTCCAACTTCTTTTAAGACTTGTATGGCCCAGTGGGTAACGCCCTTGCTTTCCACCTGAGACCTGGGTTCGATCGACGTGAGTCAAATTTATTTCTGTTCCACGTGATTGTGTGTTGATGATTCTATCTTATTCACTCAGAAGGGATAATTCGAATGAAATGTTGTCTATTGGGTCATTGCTGGAGTCAGGAAGTTCAGGGAAAACTCCTGGTATGCAAACAGTTAGCTTGCCAGGTAATTCCTTAGGTGCAGTTGCTCTCGGGTTCTAACTTCTTTTAGACTTGTATGGCCCAGTGGGTAACGCCCTTGCTTTCACCTGAGAGACCTGGGTTCGATCGACGTGAGTCAGAAATTTATTTCTGTTCCACACGTGATTGTGTGTTGATGATTTCTACATATATATATATATATATATATATATATATATATATATATATATATATACATATAGCCTATGTGTGTGTGTGTGTGTGTGTGTGTGTGTGATTGAGATAACCACAGTTCTCTCTTCTCGAATTCTTCACACGTTTTGGATACGCTTGTCATACAAAACCTTAGATTCAAATGAAAAAATTATGATGTGATTCTGATATCCATCAACAAGACTCGAACTCGCATCCAGAAGTATCAAAGAGAGAGAGAGAGAGAGAGAGAGAGAGAGAGAGAGAGAGAGAGAGAGCAATTTTTTTCCGCCGAGTCATTTGACACAGCGAAGTGAAGAAATCTACTGACCTCTTAATATGGCTTTCATAGATTTCGAAACGGGATTTTAGGAGTGAGCTGAGAAATGCTCGGAAAGATTTCTAGAAGTTTGCCCAACAGGAAAATATCCTACATAAAAACAAGGCATCAGGGTAATAAACATCGTATGAATGTCGATGGTCAATTGTCTCCCGAATTTAATGTCATTGGTGATGTTTTGCAGTCAATAAGAATCTTGTTAGGCGCAGGACATTTGATAAAAGTAAAAGGGCTGATGGTGTTCTTTGATCATGCAGATAATGTAGTACAGTATAACTTAGGAGAAGTGTACAAGATTAGTGAGCATTAGTTAGCAGACTGAAACATATAGCTAGTGGTCTTAGTCTTAAAATCACTGTTGCTAGATCATAGGTTGTGAGAACAAACCATACTGGGGTAGGAGGCATAACGTTGGGAAGTAAAAAGATTGATGTGACAGAGTATGCTCTTAATATAGACTTGCATAGCTTACTAAGTTATATTTATATATAGTTAATAGTGTGAATGGTTTAAATTTGTGTAAGAGAGTTTCGGTGTAATGATGAAACAATTACTAGACATTTGAGAGTATTTCTTTCTCATCTATAGTTCTGGTATTAAATGGCAGGAATGTTACGCATTAGCTCCAAGATTTATTATGGGGATAGGTAATATCGTTGTAAAGCATTTAAGAACGATAATACAATTAAACGAGCACTTACAAAGAACTCTCCCGACAATACTAAAGGGTGGTTATGCCATGTGTATTTAAGTCATGCGGCAGTTTTTATATTGATCACATTGGAAAATAATAGGAAAAGAGAATAGACTTGCATAAAGCAATTTACAAGGAATGCACAGAACTGCCAGTAATTGGACTGGGGTAAAAAAAAAATATTCCGATAATATACTGGAAGGAAAATTGGATTAGTCATGTAAAAGAAAGCTTTTTAAGAATACGAATATCAGCCAAGGAATGTATCATCTCGATCCATTTGCTTTTAAGAGAAATAAGTAAAATGTTTAGATAAGGAATGCGGTTCACCTGGGCTCAGAGCAAAGGCGTGAGCTCGTGAGCCCACCCCCCATAGATAAACAAGATTTGTAAGTGGAGCTCTGACCTCGAACGTTAACGATTTTACTGAGTCTCCGTCTCCCCCTTTTTTTTTACCACCTGTCAGGTGTGAATAGTTGGTTTTCAACCGTCGGTAAGTTCGCTTGTACAATTTCTCTGGCGTGTAATGTGAATTTTTACCACTTTGTGTGAGTTCCCTTGAGAATGTCTGAGAAAACTGAAGGGGAAACCGGTGAGAATTTATACCGAGTGTTTCACACACACACACACACATTATATATATGTATATATATGTAACATGTATGTATGTATGTACACATATATACATATATATTATATATATAATATATGTACATATATATAGATATATAATATATATATTTACACACACACATATATATATATATATATATCACACATTACCACAGGTGAAAAATAAGAAACGGGGTGTAGGTCCTGACCGGTTTCGACTTTATTTCCAAGCCATTGACGAAGGACTGATACAGAGTGTGAGAAGTCACAAATGAATCACGTACAAAAGTGATAATAATCATATATATATATATATATATGGTACGTATATATATATACATATATATATATATATATATATATATATATATATATATATATATATATATATATATATATATATATATATATATATGAAATTTTTTATCACACCGTGATTTATATACAATCATGTAGCTACAAATGTCGCTTAATATCAAATTCACATTACCTCGGGAATATCTCCGACGGAGAATTATCACCGAAGGGGAATTTATATAAGTAATAAATGAATTGGTACTGCCGGGACCAATTCATTTATCACTTATATAAATTCCCCTTCGGTGATAATTCTCCATCGGAGATATTCCCGAGGTAGCGTGAATCTGATATTAGGCGACATTTGTAGTTTCATGATTATATATATATATATATATATATATATATATATATATATATATATATATATATATATATATATATATATATATATATATATATAATGTACCTTTTCAGCGTGAAAATTATTAATTAATTTGTCTTATTTTCCTGAATTTTCAGCAGCCAAAAACAGCGGTTGCTCCTGTAAGGTCAGTGTGATAAAAGAATACGGACCCCATCCTTCCTCCCAAGGAATACCACGGTTAAAATAACGAGAAACGTCACTTTACACTCGCAGTAACAGTAAATCGAGACATTGTGCCTGACGCAGACCTGTTTCTTCGTCGTATTTTCAACATTTTTAGAACAAAGCCGTGATCAAACTGTCAGAAGGCCCTATAGATACTTTGCCACTTTTTCCAAACCTCATTAATCGATTCCTGGTGAGAGAGAGAAAGAAGCTGGGGGTTGGGAGGACTTGGCGCCTCTCGTCTTGGGAGAGCATCGTGTCTTTCTCCCTGTTCGTTATTGGCAAATATTGTAACATTATATTCGTGCCACCGTGAATCGTGGCAGTGTTGGTCATCGTGTTTTTCATTACACCACCAAATGCTGTAGCTTGCAACACTATTTTTTGTACGGGAAGCATGGTTGATACTGAGTTGTGCAGATTAATAGGCGCCTTAGTTAATCTAAAGATGAGGTCGAGTGGAGACTATGCCATGTCCGAATTTTATACTCGAGTGAGTAAATTGGATAAACGTCCAGTGAAAATAGAACATGGGCCCGTTCACAACCTTCACTATCAATTCGAGATTAATTTTCAAGTTTCCAAGATATGTTTATTTCACTTAGTAGTATGCTCTAATTACTGTGAAATTAGTAGCGGAACTCTGCGACATCAAAATAAATTATACACGTTCTCATTAAGAAGTATCAAAACCTTCACTATCAATTCCAGATTAATTTTCTAGTTTCCAAGATATGTTTATTTCACTTAGTACTATGCTCTAATTACTGTGAAATTAGCAGCGGAACTCTGCGACACTAAAATAAATTATACAGGTTCTCATTAATAAGTATCTAAATGTTCATTTAATGCAGTAACTGGCTTACAAGTTTCAAGATGTTTATTAAATGTTGTCATACTACGAGTTGACCTGGATATAAGGTATCCCCAGGTTAGGTGCATTTCTCCAGGTCATTCGGCGCTGAAATGGAAGCTGACGGGAAAAAGGTTTGGAAGGTGTAACGTGAGGAAAACCTCGCAGTCGCACTATGAAACAGTTGTTAGGAGAGGGTGAAAAATAAGATGGAAGAATGAGAACATGAACGGAGGTACAGTAAAAGGATTGAAAGGGGTTGCAGATAGGGGCCGAAGGGACGCGGCAAAGAACTGTAAATAATGCCTACAGTGCACCGCAGGAGGTGCACTGCATGGCACTACCCTCCGACGGGGTTGTGCTACTTTATTATTATAAACTGTTTTCGTGAAGACTACAGTTGATTTTATTTTCGTCATTTTAAATCAACCTTTTAAATGACTTCAGTGTTAGCATATACTTCTGCAGACTTGTCCTGGCATTATCGTCCAACGTCAAGGTCCAAAGTTGCAAACTGCCTTCAGTCGTCATTTGTAAAAAGAATTATGAAATGAGTGTATTGCATCTGGTACCGGCACGTTGAGCAGTGGCGTTTGCATTACGTTTAGTATCTGAAAATACCCAAGGCCTGTTAGAAAACAATAGCGTCTTTGTTGAGTGGTTCGTCTATCGACCGATTGAATTGTCTGTTATATTGCTTTCGATATATATTCATTATATTGTAAGTCTTCTCTGCTTTCAAGTTTCCTTAGAAGGTTTACGTCGCAAGTTGACTATATCAGCTTATATCCTTCTGTTATTGTTTTATTCAGAAGGACCAGCACAAGGCAGATACAACGCGACCACTGGTGTAGCCAGCAGTGTCAAGGGCTCCTTATCTCTCTTGTTTTGTGGGACAGGACAAAAGACAGTCTCGTCCTTTTGTTATCACGAAACATTGCTGTACCGATAAAGACTGCTGATGAGTTTCGTTGCGTCGCTGTCAGCAGCTACTCCGCTTTTAGCGCAAATATGCTTAAGTTTTTCTGCGCTATATTTGAAACGAAGCCATCAAGTTAACTTATATCATGTTATACTCTTATTATATACACTAAATACTTACAATGGATTTGCTCTTAATGCGTTTGTCTTGATTACCTTTGACGCCTTCTCCATTCCACACCCACAAAAAGCCTGCCGATCTCTTCAGTTACGTGTAATTTCTGGTTGAATTCTTTGCCCGTTCGTCTCGCTCTCTGTTATGTGATATACAATAGAGCGCTCGCGTAACTCTGCAGACTATCTTAAATTCTTTCGTCGTAGTAGGCGATGTCCATCACACTTCATTATGTGTTCTTGACCATACTCTTGCCAAAATGTCTATAATTTCTTTCGTGTTGTTACGATTAATTAATAATCTCATTAGTGTTGCTACGACCTGTGTCGTTCATTTCATTATACACTTTATTGTTTTGTCGTTATCGTAATTGTAAAGTGTTAGCATTGTATCCTAATATTGAAAATTTCACTCCTAGGATAGAGTTTCTTTGTAGTTTCCTTCTAGATGTTAAGATCCATTTTCAGTGTCTCCATTACAATTAGAAATTAACTGGAATTTCTTTGGTAGTGTTAGAGTGTATTTTATTGTTTTGTAGCACTTGAAGCCATCTTTAACATCTTTGGCATTTCCAGAATCCACCCCGGTCTCTTTCGTGTTGGATTTTTGCTTGGTGTCAAGGGCGCGATTCTCTCTTACATTCCCACTACACACCCATGTGCAAGTCTCAGCCAGTCCACCTGTCAGTTGCACCCTCCCTTAGCTTACGTACTGCACTTTCATAAAATGCTGAGGCCGACTGGACTGGAAATGCATTGGGTTTGTGTAACCCAGGATTGATTATAAAGAAATGTGGAAGGAAGGAGGTGTAAAAAAGAGTGGGTCCGGGTCCTTCAAGAAGTAATAGACCCTCCTTGGTAGTTGAGAGATTCTGGGAGTTTCAGATTACAGGGGCCAGAATAGAATTCCAGAGTTTGGGTGCATATAGAACTATGTAGTTGCTGGGGAAAGAAACTAGAGGATTTCTGATTTTCATGGTAGTAGTGGCGTAGCAAGCGGTACGTGGTCTCCCTATACAAGTGTAGATTCTCCTTCACTCCCAAAGAACCATTGCCTAAGTAGCAGAAAGAGCCAAGTGAGCCCACTTTAACGCAGATAGAGAAGGCCAGACAAGGGTCGAGGAGTGGAAAGTTGCTCTTGATTCTGAACCTGTTAAAGGAAAAAACGCCCTAAACGTGCATATGACCTTACAGTCCCTTTGAGTTAGAAATGTAGATTGCCGGTGGGCATAGGTCTAAGCCGCTCAGTCGTCAGCAGCCATGTGCCTTGCTCTCCCAGATTGAATTTGAATGTAAGTGGAATGACCCGATCAGTGCTTCTATCAATCATTAAGCTATATTAGGAAAACGAAAAGGAGTGAGAATAGGCCGATGTGCCCCTCCCTTGTGAAAATGCCTAAATTACTGTCAAGTTAAGAAACGTTTAGTTCGTTGGGCGCAAGAATCTATGTTTTAATGAGGCCCAAAATACGTCCGAATAAGTAAGGGTAACTGTGGTGAATAGTTTTGAAATCGGATTCGATGAAACAAGTTTGGTGGAAGTATCACGGTGCCAGATAACCCCCAGTTGTTTATTTGAAGTAAGCAGAACACTCTTGCTATTTCCAGGAGTAAAGATCTGAATTAGATAAGTAGAAAATTTTCTCGAAAATTCCCACAGGGGCCCAAGGAAACAAAATCAATAAGGTAGAGGGTATGCATAGGGAAGGAACATTTGTCCACTTACTTTCTTCCACATTTACCAGCGTTCAGGACTAAAGCAACGGCCTAATACATAGTTATCCTTTGGTAATTTTGCCTTTATGGGTCCTTACATGCATTTAAAGCTATTATGTTGTAGTTGCTGTGCACCCAGACTAAGTAGCTGCCTGTAATCCACCTCGCTCTTGTAACACGAGTCTTTTATTTGTCTCCCCTCTGCAATGTTTCTAAATTTCTAGATGCCAGTATAAGTAAATCAGTAAATCGGTTGTAAGTAACCTTAGGTCTTCAAACGACACCGATTCTCAAGTCATTCCATCTTTCAAGAATTTGGATCATTGATAATTTAGAGGCAAGACCCCCACACTTAACCATCATGTTTTATTTATCTCTGTATTGTTTTTGCTGTTGCTCATCTTACTCTCATTTTTTCTTGACGTTTCCTTTAGGCCTGAGATTGGGGAAGCATTTGTCTTACTTGACAGACACTGACAGTAAACGAGTCATTCACAATAACTTGATGTGATGCTGCTTCTCTGTTGTTCCAAAAATGTTAAACCTACGTTTAACACTGACGTACGTTCGTTACTAATCTCTCTTCTTAAAAGTGAATATTTAGGTTCATTAATTTTTTAATCTCTGTTTCTTATTTGCTGCATAATTATGCATGAATTTGTAATCTTTCTGTGGCCACATTGTCCAAACAGATCCGGCACAGTCGGTTACACAGTCCGCCGAGAGCCACCGGTCATTCTTTAACAGTGTTGCCGAACTTTATTTTACTGGACTTTGCCCACGTGGACTCGCTGCCACATTTCCGTGCATCTGACCGTACACGAAACACGCACACGAGAGGTTCGAGTGGCTACTTGGGACTCAGTCCTTGCCAATCGAATCTGCCCAGCCCTATATCTAATTCACTTCCGTCGCCAGTGTGACAACTGTGTTGTAGTGGTACGCGGAGCTCCCTGACCAGGGATTTGAACGGTGCATTGCAGCTTTTAATGGTTAGCAAACGATTCACATCACGGAAGGAGGGGACGTTCACTGCCGTGGATGGAACACGGAACGACGTTTGTTTATCGTGGGCGAAATCTGAAACGCCTCTGGTTAATGATGGATAATCGGTTATCTTGCATTCTCGACATAGTCTTATTTTTGTTTATAATTTTATCATCGTTGTGAAAAATACTTTATTATATTGACTCATTTTATCACGGGGAATTCTTTCACTTTGCTTTATTATATTGACTCATTTGATCACGGGAAATTCTTTCACTTCCATGTAGTTCTCAAAAAACACTCTGCGATAGTGAAAAAAAGGAACATTGACGTTCACGTAAAGTCATATCATGGACGAGGTTATTTTCTGTTAAGCGTTTGGATCCAAGTTGAATTTGTTTGTGTATTTTCAGTAGTCTAAAGTTTCTGCTAGTTTTTTTAATCTCATGTCAAACGTATGCATTTATCAGAGGCAGGTAAAATTGCTCTGAATGATAATCTCTCAGTATTTTTTTGTAACTGGTTAGATTTTGTTAAACCATAAGGCCTTTGACAGAGGCGGATTTAAACAGTGTAAATATTTGTAAACAGCAGGTGTTAGTGTGCACTTGTTTGGCTTAATAATACGCCAAACAAAAATAATACACCAGTCACCGCCATTTGACTTGTATCAAGAATCGACGCAAGGTCATAAAATTTCAACCACATGCCACAATAGCAGAATCAGTATAATATATATATATATATATATATATATATATATATATATATATATATATATATATATATGTATGTATATATATATATATATATATATATATATATATATATATATATATATATATATATATATATATATATATGTATGTATGTATGTATATTATAACTCCATAGTTTCATAAACTTTTGCTCACCACTGTGAAAAGCGTCCGGGCTGGCTTGAAGAAATTTCCCAGTAGCAAGCAAAAAAAAAAAAAAAAGCTCGCGATTTTATTAAATTAATGAGGGATCACACATTATCAGGGGTTTATCCTTTGTGCTACATATACTTACACTACGTATATAACACATGAAACAGAGGGAAAATTAATCAATATGTGAAAAGAAATAAGAGTAACAAGGACGTATGTTATATAAGAGAATAATGACGAGTGAAATGGCTTGCTGACCAACACACAAAGAAAGAAAGCTACATAAAGTTAAAAAGTTGTTTCACCAAATTATGTGACGAGTCTGCACTGAATATTTAATTATATGTTTAAAATCAAGTTTATAAAGATCGCTGTCTCAAGTGTGTCAACTTTTCTTTTTTTTTCTTTTAATAAGCGAGATCTCATCTTTCTGTATTCCCCCAGACTTCATCTTACTTCATCCTATCAGTTCCTCGTTGGACGAGTCGGTAGAGTTCTCGGCTAGCACTCCGCTAGGCCCGAGTTCGAGTCTCCGGCCGGCCAGTGAAGAATTAGAGGAATTTTTTTCTGGTGATAGAAGTTCGTTTCTCGGTATTATGTGGTTGGGATTCCACAATAAGCTGTAGGTCCCGTTGCTAGGTAACCAATTGGTTCTTAGCCACGTAAAATAAGTCTAATCCTTCGGGCCAGCCCTAGGAGAGCTGTTAATCAGCTTAGTGGTCTGGTTAAACTAAGGTATACTTAACTAATGAACACCATATTCTTTGGAAGCTTGAATTTCAAGTCAGTAGCCCCTGTGGGCTTGTCCCATATGAATAGGGTTCATCTTCTGAATAATAATAATAATAATAATAATAATAATAATAATAATAATAATAATACTTTTCACCGGCTAAGATCTTCCCAGTGACTAATTAAACAACGTTCAGTCCGATACTTGCATCAAAATTAAGCTATTTTTGATCACACGAATCATTCAAATCATTATATCGACTGGAATCAGCCACGCAGTGAATATCCCTTAATGATCTTGAACTTCTGATGTCATCGATAACCTGTTGGTACAGCGAGCTTTAATAGGAGGTCAAGGATAATCCAAGGTCAGCGGTCATGTAAGATCGACCTTACGTTGGGGAAGATTCTTCAAGTTTATCGACCTGGTTTATGCACATATAAGCGTGTATATACATATATATATATATATATATATATATATATATATATATATATATATATATATATATATATATATATATGCATATATATGTATGTATGTACAGACATCTCAACTTTGGTGATAATGTTTTCTTGTTTTCTAGAAGGCGGTGTTGCAACACCTGCCATGCCATCTCTTCTTCCACTTACTTTGATGATCGGTAATCTTCTTAGGATTATTCGGTTCAGCGACTTTCTATCACCAAACTTTGGAATATTCTTCCTGCTTTGATTTTCCTGTTTTTTTGGTAAACTTTCATCTTGTAAGAATCAGGTCTGTGTCTGTTAACTAGTTTTATGCCAGACTTAACAAAACTCAATCATTTAGTTTTCAGGTTTAGACGGTCCTCTAGGAAACCCCACCCGCCCTTTTTTCATTTTTCCTTTTATTTTGAGTAACACTCTTGTACGGTTTACGTGGCTGTGGTAACATTCGACGTTTCCTCCTCTGATCTTTCTTTTATTGTAGCCATACACGAATACAGTCATTATTAATTATTATCATTATGGGCTCCAATAACGAAGTTGGAAGAATGTGCTTTCGCTCGTTGGTATGGTTGTGCATATGTGTGTGGGTGTGTGTGTTTGTAGCTGCGCATACTAGCAAGATATCCCACGAACAAGTCTTAATGAAACGTGGACATCGATGAAAACTTTACCAACCATTATTCTTTAAATTATTTCAACCATTGAATGAATTCATCCCAATAAGTCTCAATTGAAAATTCAGTAGCCGAAGTCACTACTGATAATGGTATTAATAGAAACTACCCACTAAGAAAGTCCCATGGAATGGAATGCTTACATATAGAAATGAGAAAGTATTAAGCGAAAGATAAATAAACATGACGTTAAAAAAGGATAAAACAACAAATACAAATACACTTAAACAGCAATATGTCAGCAAAATTAAGGCAATATTGTATAACGTTTTATAGCGCTGTTAAATTTCTCGTAATCTGAAAATCGTCAGGTGCTCTGTCAAGCCTCAGCAATTACTCTTTCCATTTATTTGAGGTTCTAAATGAGCATGTGAATATTTATTTATTCTAAAGGCAAGCGAGTCTGTTATTGGCCAGTGAAGCAAAAGCGTATGAGCATTTTTCTTACGTAAACAGGTGTGATATTAACAACCATGTTTTTTTTTTATATTGTAGTAGCCACGATTATCTCTTAACTTCTGTATCACCAGATATTTTGAATACGCATTTCACTGAAAGCCTTAAACTACGAATAATGAGAATAACGATATTCTGTGTCCATGGTGAGATTCGAACCCACGCTTGTGAGGAAAGGGAGGTTACCGGTTAGGATATGAAATACTGAGAAGAAAGTATAGTGGGTTTGGGTTGAGAGGTCGTAGGCTCAGTACTGAAGTATTTCTGTATTTTGAAGCCGATGCTGATTTTCTTTTGTTTTTTGGATGAACAGTTGATTTTGGTGGTTTGCCTTCAACAGTGATTACTATTTTAATGTGTATTAATTATGCATATCTTGGGAAATGAGTAGCATTCAAAAGAGGATATAGTTCAAGTGCACTGAACGTAGTAGTAGGGTGACTCGTGCACTCGCGGGAACGACAATGGGTTGGTATATCATTGTGTCATGGTCATCGCAGTGGAAGAAAAGCTCTCTCTCGTCTGTGACAGTCATCGTACTACAGACCGTCATTTTTGAAAGTTGTAAGTCAATTTGTTGTTGACAACACTATTGAATCGCGGCACAGTTGGCAAAGTTGAATTATAAGACGATTAAAAGTATTATTTTTAATGATGTCAGTGAGTTTTTATTATTTGCCGCTGAATGTGATTATTTTTCTCCACATTTAAAAAAGACTTCAGCAGGAAACGCACACTTGTGCGCACAGTACTCAGTATAACACTTGGCTAAAGTGTTGTAATTTACAATCACACTTATGTTGGAGCAGCTGCGAACAGCAGAGAAAGGCCCACGTGTTACAAGTTAGTCTTGAGGTTGCTGTACTGATTGTCAGGTGAAGAGATTCTCAAAAGGAAATCCATAAAACCTGATTCTCGCAGTTGTTCGCAGGCGCTTGCTTGTCCACACGTGCCGACCTTTCAGAGTTGCCGCATTTCACTTTGTCTCCCGGAGTTGCTGGTATGTAAAGATGAGTTTTTTTTCTTTTTAATCCGAGTTCTTATGTGAAGAAGATGAGAGACCCTCTTTCCTCCTTCCTTCTTGTCTGTCCTACGTATTAGGGTTGAGATGTAAGAGGCATGCAGGTATAAGAAGCAGATAAGCCATTACATTTTAAAAGAATACAACAAACGAAAGCCATCTTGGGTAGGAAAATATGGGGAAATGGGAAGTTGCTGCGTTTGTAGTTTTATCAATTTTTCCCCTTGATTTCTTTGTATTATGTAGATTATACACAGCACTTAGGGTACTCAATTGCAAAATTTATATTATATATATGTATATTGTATATATATATGTTGTATATATATATATTAAAAATTTATATATATTTTTAATGTATATAAATACTTTTTAAAATTTATAAATACTTTTTAATATTTTATATATACTTCAAAAAATTTATGTATGCTTAGAACAATTTAGGTATGCTTTATAAAAATATATACTTTAAAAAACTATATACACTTTTTTAATATATGCCTTTTCCGGTAAAAGAGCAGTGCCAGAAAGTTTTAGCCTTCCAGGGCTACTGAAAATTTGAGCAGCAGATTAATTTTGTGTGTGTTTTGAGTGAACAGGAAACCTTTCTCTTCCAGAGTGGTTAAGAGTAATAATAATAGCAATAATAAAAAGAAATTTAACGAGGTACATCTGCTAAACCTACTGGGGCCCTTTTGACGTAAGACCTGATAAGCAGCCTAGCCTACAGTGTTGGAGTGCAGCCGGGGTTTCTCAAGGACATGTGCTACCAAACTCTTTGTCAAAGACTCGCCTAGCACTGGAAGGATAACACTCTCTGGCACTGCTCCTAATTGGAAAGGCTTATATTTAAAAAGTGTATATAAACTTTCCAATTGTGCATCGTAAGTGCTGTGAATAATCTAAACATTACTAAGAAATAAAACGTAAAAAAGAATAAGAAAACTACAGTCGCTAGCCACATTCCATTTCCCCAAGTTTTCCTACCAAATTCCATAAAGTAAAGAACGCTCTCAATCTGGGGCTATCAAGAATGTGTCAAAATACCGGCGTTTGACACCTTTACGGGAATTTTGTAGGCTGCTGTTTTTACTCGGACAAGTTTGAAATTTATTTTCGGGTTGGACAGAATTTAGCAACTTTCATCAGCCTCGCCTCAAGCGTTAGTTCAGTTAAGACTTATAAATACCATATCCAGATTATAAAAAGCTAGCCAGTGAGTCAAGTTGCAAATAAATTATATGCAGGTGAAACCTTTTGTTGACACAAAATACTGTTTTTATTCTTGAAAAGTATGTCTGTCCCTTTTGCCGAGATCAAGTTTTAAGGTCAGTTGGAGGTATACTTTTGTGCTATTATCAGGGTCTGGAAAAAAATTAAGAGAACCAGACATCGTGATATGACGAAAACTGGTAGACTTTCTGTCATAAGATTTTCTGTAGAAGTACCTCAGGTTTGAACGCCAATATGTTTATCCAGAACTTTTCTTTTAAGGTTATTTATTACGAAGATCTGTGAAACGGTTACATATTTTTATCTATCGTGTGAATATTCGGCGTGGGTGACCTTAGTAGTGACGCCTATTTTATTCATAAATGTATGAAGCAATCCATCATGGGAGTTGTCTTAAGAATCCTGTTGGTTAGTCCCATTGAAAGACTCCAGCCCACCAGGGAATCATCTGGAGTTTACAAGCTTGCTCTGTAATTAGCAGAAGATTCTGCTCTTCCTCTCCCCTTCTTTTCATATATATCTGTGAATTGTTATTGGAAGTTGATAAATATTGCCGGTCACTGTGAGATCTTGGATTTTTTCATGCGTCTCTCAGAACACACGTCATTATTTCTGCTTACCTGTGATGCTTCTGCTGTTTTTCTTTTTGCAGCTCATGTGTCCTGACATCTGCTGCCTTGTATGCATAAATGCAAGTCTTACGTCAATTTCGTTTTATCCTTGAGTTGTTTGATTCCTTATTGTTACTTCCAAAACCTTTCCTTTTTGCTGATTTATTTGAAATGAAATTTTTGGTAGTTTAGCAGGAATTTCTTTTAATGCAGTATAGGGTAATTTTGTTTTGCTTTTAGTCGTTTTAAGAATTGTATGTGATATGCTACCTCCCCATTATATGCTAGTCTAGGAATCTAGAATATATTTTACGAGGCCCCTTATGCCTGTATGCCAGTTAAAGAACCAGGAATATGTTGCAAATTTATTTTTTGTATAACAGTTCAGTAATTGAGATAACCTGTATTTGATAAGTGTCTTCATTCATCTTATAATGTAGTAGAAATGAAGAAACATTTGTACTGTTTACTGATTTTGTATAATAAATCTAGTGGTGTTATTTCGGTAAGTTCTTCGGGAAAATTTTGTGTTGAAAGTGATACCAGAGAATTTTGCTGTCCTTTATGGCTACTTCCTTGTAAGTGGAAATATCAGAAAAATTGATAACCACTGTTTTGAGTTATTTATGTCCTTATGGAAGTTCAAACCAATGCTGTAATAATAGTTTTCAGATTTTTCATAGAACTGTTATAGAACATAGTTCATTTTTAAGTTCATTTTTAAATTTAAAGGTCAGTGGGACAGAGAACCTGATGCTGATATACAGAATAGTCTAGTCTTAAAGAATAAGAGAGGTTGATGTAAATGTAATTAGGCTTAACCCTGAAGGGAATAGTAAAGTTGTCTCATGAAGGATGAAAAACTAAAAGTCAGAAAAACAGTTCTTGGCAATGTAATGACAGTAAAAGCCACTAAACTTAAAGATTTCCGCAGAGTGAATGTAGGAAAGTGTGGCCTGCCTGGTGTCACAAGTCTGCCTCATTGGAACACTGACTAAAAGAGTATCAGTGAAAGATACATAGACTCCACAGTGTGATGGAGAGAGAGAGAGAGAGAGAAACCATCATAGCCATTGATAAGGTGAACAGAACAGTTGTTCCAGGAGGAAAGTTAGGACTTAACAGTAACTAGCAGCAGTAATAAGATGCTCAATAAGATGCTCATCAGGTTATCAACAAAGGTTTAACACTCACCCCACTTAATGATCAAATTGTATGGAGATTTATAAATATTGCTTACAATCACTAAAAGAATAAGAAAGGGCAAATGAAAGTTGAATTTATGAGAACAGACAAAAACAGCCAAGTCTAAGTGTAATTTTGGCTTACCTGGGGTTGCAAAAACAGGTCTATTAAAATGGCAGACATACATCGAATGATTTTTCCTGTAGTAAGTGGCTTTAGAGCTTGGTGGAAACATATTGGTTATCACAAAATGATGGGTTTTATGGCAAAACAGACTTAAATGTTTTATCAAAACTCTTTCAATCATATATTGTATTCTATTGCCTTACAGTGTTTCTGTTGATGAGTAAATCCCAGTCACGCCATCTCATATCAGTCAAGAATGAGAAACCTCTGCTACATATGCTCAGTCATGTCATGTCATTTCACTCTCACTCACTCTGTTGTGGACTTAACTTCATTGCTCCTCCCAGGAATGCTGTTTTCATATCTACAGTGATTTCATTATTTTAATTCATTTTGCTCATATATACTAATTTTCATGTTTTTAGTATTGTGTGTGTGTTTTGCCAGTTACATGAATTGTCTTTGTTGTGGACTGGCATTAAAATGTTTATAAGGGTAGAATTTCACAGCATATTGTTAATGCAAAGGTACATCTCAGGAGCCTGATGTCCTGAACTGGAGATTCCATGCCCTCCTGTAGGAATGTTTGATGAATTTCAGTTTTCAGGGCACTTTGGAATTTATGGGAAATACCACTTGTTGATTTGTTTGCCACATCCATGGACAACAACTTGTCAGTTTACTTCTCAGCCCAACTGGATCCAGTGGCTGGAAAGATAGATGCAGTGATGCAGACTTAGGATATTCTGGACTTATAAGCTTTATTCCTCTGTTTTCATTAGGCAGGTCTTAGTAACATTTCAAGTATTGTCAGACAAGCATGATCCTCCTTTCTCTACCCTTGCAGGAGTGGTAACAGACCTGGATATAATAGTAGAAGAACCCAGTTTTTTTTTTTTTTTTACCCTGGACCTACTTCCACAGGTTCCATGGTGGGCTGGAGTTCCCCCCAGCTTCACATGTGGAAGTTTATCCAGCAGAGCCTTAAAAAAGTCTGCGGATGTCGTGGCAGTTATAGTTTTGACAGTGCAGGACCTCAACAGCGGCCTATCATAAAGGAAAGTGGGCCAAGTTTGTTAGGGTTGTGATGAAAGGAATACTGCACTCAGTGTAGTGATTCCCTTAATTGACAAGCTTTTTTTTTTTTTTTACCTCTTCCTTGACAAGAGAAATTTTCATTACGTGTTGGCTATTAAAGGGTACAGAGCAACACCTGAGTCTTCATCCATCATGGGGTGGGATTGAATGCTGAACAGGACACCTCAAATTTTATAATCAATTTTGGATTATCTGTCCCAGAGACCTCCTCATGAACCCCATCTTTAAGCATATCTACTCTTTTCAAAGCTTCAAGCTCACCAATCATAGAACAAATGACTTTCCTTTCCTGCATTCTGGCTTATCAGTTTTCACCCAGAAAGCGAGAGCAAAGTGGGTGTTGTGTCATATTCAGGACTGAGTGTGCTTGGTTGAGGCATCTTAATCTTGACCGATACGAGTTGGTGTGACAAGATTTCAGTGTCCCTGGAAATAAGGCATTTTATGATTAATGGGTTTATATGAAAAAGCTTTGCGTGACAAAATCTCATCTTGGGTTGTTGTACAGAAACAAATTTTTCGTGAGTGATTCAGATATTAATGCTGGTTGTTCCTTCCTCAGCGTTGGAAACAGCTGCACCGGCTGCAGCGAGTGGTTCTTTGGATGCTGGGTTTTGCTCTCTTGATTGGTCTTATCTATGCTGTTGCTAGTCGGACTGAATCCCACACTGAAGCATCTCATAGCGTAGAATCTCATGCTGCTACTTCATTGGTAAGTACAGCACAGAATAGTATTTATGTAAACTGCCATATAATTCTCTGAAAAAAAATATGTTATTGAATAGTTTTATATATTTTGATTATTGAGAAGCCTAGTCTAATTGGATCATTGTCATTCCTCATATTGAACATCAGGAAAGCAATGTAACTCCACCACCTCTTCCGCCAAACCCGGTTATTGATCCTGAAGAAGGAGAGTAAGTTATGGAAGTGATTTTTTTATGAGAAAATATTTTGTAATGCTTGATACTAATGTAAGAGATGTACTCAGGAGATATACTTACCTTTATATATGCTTTATTGTATTTCACTTGTATCCAGGCTATTCTGCTAGACTGAAACATTAATTTTTTGTTCTTGTAGGTATGACTTGCATTGCTTGGTTCAGTCTAGTTTCTTTGACATGCTAAAGCTTATTTATAGAACAGAGTTTGCATTGAAGCATTCTTATGTGTTTGATGTGCTTTGGGTAAGAAGTGTTTACCATTTCTGTGAATTCCAGAGATAATGCACAAAACCCTGAGGAAGAAGAGAAAAAAGGGGGCGATCAGATTATACCACCTCCTGAGCTACCAGTTAAAAGTAGGTTTTTTCAGAATTGTTTATTGTACCAGCTTTTGAGGGTTACTTTAGGCTTTTCATAAGCAGTACAGTTGGGTAATCATTACTTAAGATTTTGTGGTCCATTTCTTTAGATGGTTAATGAAAATGTCATCTTGGTGGGCTTTCCATGTAGTTAATGGTTCTTTTACTTGGAGTTGTTTAGGTGACTTTCATTTGCTAGACTAAGAAATACTAGTCCAAAGAATGAATTTCCAAGTTTGTTGTTTTACTATCAGAGAGAACCAGCAATTTGGGTTTTTGATAAATGAGGCAATGAGTAGAAATGAGAAAAGCTGATGATTTTCCTGTATGTGCTTATTGCTGTATACTATAGTGGATGAAATGGTAGAGAATGGAATGGCATTGAATTAAAAACTTACAGTATATATTCAAGAGCTTTCTGCTATGTTGAAATGGCATCAGGCATGATAGAAATTTCTGATGTGGCATATTATAAATTGTGTGTCATTAATATTTGGATTCTCTGTAGTGCCAAGTTATTTGTCTGATACATGAAATTTGCAGAAAATGCTGTGTTGTAGGGTAACATGTCAGTTTTTACCATTTGAGCATTCAGTATCTACTGTAATGTCTAGGTGACATTGAAGATATATGTTGAAACCTGAAAGCTTTTCTTCTCTCCAGAAAATGCCAGGCAAGAAGCTGTAATATCTGCTATGAAGCATGCCTGGAGGGGTTACAAAGCATTTGCATGGGGGCACGATCACCTCAAGCCTATTTCAAGATCGCTAGAGGACTGGCTGCACCTGGGTCTGACTCTTATTGATGCCCTTGATACCCTATGGATTATGGACCTCAAAGAAGGTAGGTTTTAATGGGATTGTGACATGTACTGTTATGAGCTGATTTCAGTGTCTGTGGGACTGAAGGTACAGTAAAGAAATTAAGGAGCCTGAAGTATTGTTGAATATGGATGTCTATATGATAACTAAAGTTATGTACGCTCTGTTTTATTGTAAATGTTTTATTGAACTGTGTTTAATATTATCATTCTTGTCATAAAATAGTTAAATGAGACCATTCAGCCACATTTTTAGATTTACAGGGTTGTAGAATTTGGAGAACCAGGTGGGAGGAGACCAAAGAGAACAGATGAAAATTAGAAATGGAAAGCATTGCAACTGGGGTTTGCAGGTGCACTGAAATTGGCACCTCTTACAAGACACGTTGTCTATGGATAGGAATTGGATCATGAAGGGTGGCCATGAGTAACCATCTGGTGCATATATGTCTAATTCTCAAGTGGGTTAACACTACATCTACATTTCTTTTTGTATTAATGACTGCTATAATGCTGCCATTGCTTGGATTGCTGTAATTTATTTCTCTTCCACAATCCTGACATTTATTTATTATAACAAGACTTCAGTGATGATAAAGACATGTATGAGAATTTTTAGGTAGAACTATTTATACCTATTAAAGACTTAACTTTGTTTTTTTCTGAATCTTTAATGCCTACATGATCAGGGATCTGGAGTAGTTCAGCATTTCTGTCGGTTTCATGAGCTTTTTTTTAGATAAGCAGGACAGGGGAATTTTTTATAGGTGTATATTTTTTAATAACCATAAAAGAAAAAGAGATTGCAGATTATTTTTGCATGAAATAGAGGATATATTAGGTCAGGAAAATAAATTTTTATTATCTGAAGTATTGCAGTACATCTCACACTAGTGATCAGTTAGGACCCATAGTGGGGAAATTTTTTTTTTTTTTTTTTTTTGCTTATGATGATCTGGTGTGTAAGTGTGCTTTTGTACTTTGCAATATAAATGGATACATACAGTATTCAATTTTCTATTACCTTGTGAACACACTGGATTGTGAAGCAGGAGTTGAGAGAGATGTAAGAGAATAGTTGCTGCTTGGACAAAATGGAGAGAGATAGGTAAACTACTGGTGAGTAAAAAATATCCCATTAGTAGAAAGAGCAAACACTAAACACTTATATTGGATACTTAACTCATAAGGCCACTTTGAACAGCAGAAACATGGACACTAACATCAGAGCACAGGACAGAAGAGAGAAATCTATGTCTGATCCTGTGAAGAGAAAAATAGATGTAGAAATGTCTCATGATGATGATGGTAAATTTTATTGGAGGGATGGTTACATTTAGATTAAATATCTCAGTAATCCAGTTAGCAATAATGGGAAATGGTGGGTTATGATTATATAAGAAACTGCAGTATACCTTTGATCAAGTCCTTCTTTTACATGGCTCACTTGGTTAGATTTTTATACCACTGAGTAATTCAAGGTCACAGAGTAACAATAGGTATCCGCCAAAATCAGATTTTCATCACAGAGATGAAAGAAGATTTTTGTTGTAGATTTAAACCTATTTTCAAGGGAGTCTTTGTCTTTCCCGTGTTTATTTTCATCCTCCTTTTGGCTTTCCTGGTATAATACAGTAGTAGGAAGCAGCAGCCGGTACTCTTTGACTCTTTCATTTCATCCAACTCATTAAAATTGGTAATGTATAATTAGAGCAGTTATTTTTTTCAAAGAGTGATGCATCCATGGGAGCAATCATTTGAAACTAGTAACAAAATTCATTGTGTATTGCTTTTCATCTCGTGTTATGTATTGACAAAGCCGGTACCAGTTATAAAATTAAATAGGCACCCTCACAGAATGCATATGTAACATTTGAGGTAGTTTTTTTTTTTTATTTTATGTGAATTTTTTGTTATATTTGTTTTGATATAATGCACTGCCTATATTGTGCTAATGTATTTGTGACAGAAACTTTATAGTTTTTGTTAGTGATATCAGTATATTGATATTTTACTTGTCATATGATAACCTGATGTCTTATGATACCCTGATAAAAGTAAAGCTTTGAAGGGAAACCATCAAGTATTTTTGTAGCATCTTAAAGGTTTGGTATGTTATAGAGAGTGTATTAATTTGTCCAGAGAGAACTTTGGCAGTTATTGTAGAGGAGGACCTATGCCAGCAAAATAAAGGAAGAAAGCTTGCATACCACTTAGTCTCTGAAGTCTCTTGCACTGGAAGGATTAGGTGTTTTTTCAGAGATTGAGTTCTCCACTCTTTTTCCAAGTATTGTATAGGCTAGAGGAACCTTCAGTGACTTAGCCTGGACCATTCACTTTTCTCTAAATCTTTTGACACAGATAACCTTTAGAACTGAAATTTTAAGTGTTGGGATTTATTTTACCCCATATCTCCTAGATTGCCTTGTACTCAGCTAGGTCTGTAGTTCATTGGACTTACTGATTTTTATGTCCATGGCCCAAATCTTTCGCAGTCATATCTCCTTTTTTTTCTCAATGATCTTGGTTTTATCAATATGGAAGACAACTACAGAAGAGCAGAAGATGACAATAATTATGGCAAAGTTCTGTGTTATAAACTCTTGATTTCATTTGTTTCAGCATCCCTGTCTTGAGACTGTGTCAGACAAGTCAGGCGCATAAGACCTCTAAGGAGAAGTCCAACTAGAACCTTGACTGGTTATTGAATGACTAGGATTACTGAGACAAATTTGGAGGCTTGCTTCACAAATGTGACAGAAATTGCTGAGACATCTGAGGAGGGTTGCATCAAAGATATGAAAAATGTTGCCAGGGCTTCAGAGGAGCCTAGGGTACAGATAAGATAGAGGTAATTGAAGCCTAGGAGGCAACCTTGGTCACAGGCATGACTGAGTTGGTTGCAACTTTAAGAGATGGGGTGCAGACATGAAAGAGGATGGAAAGGATTCAAAGGAGGCCTGGAATGCAGACCTGACAGATATAGTCAAGACTAAGGATGAGAAATGAGTGTGGTTCATAGACATGACTGTGACTACCAAGACAGAGGAAAAACCTTTGGTACAAGTAAGGATTTCAAAACTGAGTATGAAAAACATAAGCATCTGGCCATCACCTTAATGTTCCTGATCCATGATGTGAGGCTTGTTCTCTGGTAAAATTGGCAGGAAGGGATTTGAAAGTGATCGGTTGTTATCTATAAAAAAAAAAAAGCATATTATGCATTTTATATTCAGAAGGGAGGGGGGGACTTGCAGTCTTGATTTTCATACCTTTGAATGGTAATTAGTTGTTATGGTGTAAGTTGCTCCTAAAGTGGATTGTGTATTTTTATCCTGCAACCTGTAGGGAGTAAAGGTCTTAAGACATTTTTTTTATGCAATATCAAAGGATTGTTGGAGTTTCTGCATGGTTATGTCGTCTTTTCCAGAATTTGCAGAGGCTCAAGAGTGGGTGGCTACGCAGCTCAACTTCAACATTAATCAAGATGTTAACCTTTTTGAGACAACAATCAGAGTTCTAGGTGGACTGTTATCATCATATCACTTGACTAAGGAGCAGGTTTTCCTTGATAAGGCGGTAAGATCAATGAAATTTGTTAAATGAATTTTCTCTGAACTGATTTTGTAAATATGCTTGTCAGCACTGTCTATTTTGTACACCGGTACATGAAATCTTTACTATAATATCAAAACTGTAATATAAAGAAAAAAAAAAAGACTCCTCAAAGTTAAAAGAATGCAAACAGAGAGAATCTATGATGGCTTTGCTTGTAAAATCTGGTAAGATACCCAGTTTAGAAATACCCAGTGACAATAATGTGGCATTCTCCCATGGAGAAAAAGAGTACAGTGCTTTTCAACAAAAATTCCAGTGCTAATTCAAAGTTCACCAAGATTTGCAATACTAAAGGATGCGAAAATCAAATCCCATGTTATGTTAGTCCTGTGACAACTTTTCTAGTGGTCAAACTGGAAATTCACTGGAAAAGAGAAGAGAACAGCATAAAAGAAATATATAAGATATGGCATTTTTGCATGTTAATAAAAACTATCATGAAGTCAAGTGGGCAAGAGCAAAAAAGACAGCCTGTTCTAATATACTGAAAAGAAACATCATTGAATCCAGTTTTGTAAAAGAATGCTTTTTAAGAATATGAATATGAGTCAAGGCATGTATAAACTTGATCCCTTAACTTCAAAAATATGAAAAGTGTATAAGTTTTAAGAAATGTAGTTAACATGGGACAAGGGCAAAAATTGGGAGGCCACCCACCTAGATAAACAGATTTGTAAACAGATTACTGACCTGTGTGGTACAGCTTCATATTGGAGGTATATGTTTGTGGATTGTTGATATAATTAATAGATAACTATTTACACATTGTATGATAATCTAATATCTGTATAACAAACTATAATTATAATATCAACACAATATAGTGTCTGATTTCAAAAGCTAAGTTTATATTGTATATAACACTTAATTAGAATGACAAATAACAAATGAAATAATGTCTATGAAACTGATTAAATTTGCTAAATGCTGCAGTTAAACTCAGATAAAGTAGCTTATGTATTCAAACTTGGTACTGGGATGTCACGGTGTTTTTTCAGATTGATTTAGCTGAAATTGATTAAATCTGTTAAATGCTCCAGTTAAACTTAGTGGGTAATCTGTGTATTCAAACTTATTACTGGGATGTCTTGGTGTTTTTCAGATTGATTTAGCTGATCGTCTGCTAGCAGCTTTTAACAGTGGTTCTGGTGTGCCGTTTGCTGATGTGAATCTCTATTCCCGAAGAGCCTCCAAACCAAAATGGGGGCCAGATTCCTCAACTTCGGAAGTCACCACCATTCAGCTGGAATTTAGAGATTTGTCTCGCATTACTGGAAATCCAATCTATGAGGTGAGATGAATAATATACAGATATTATCATACTTACAACGGGGTTAGGTTCCAAAAAACCCTTCGTTTGTTGGAAAAATTGTATCCTGAATTTAGCCTAGCCTACACTAGGGTATTCAGTACCATTTATACATGCTGTATATGGTAGCCTAGCCTACAGTATACTGTATACATATATGGTATAGTAATTATTAATATCAACTAATTTTGGAGGTTCAATTCAGATTGACTTATGATAATTCAGTACAAACAGAAATTGAATAACACACAAAAAAAAAATCAGATGTGTACTGTAAGGGGTACTCACCAAGATTCGGTCCTTCATCGGCATATGTGAATGGTGTCAAGCTGTTGATGGCTATGTATAACTAAAAATCGGAAGAGGATGATAAATCAGCAGGATCATCAAACTCACTCCTCTTCAGATAATATTTCTTCTTCTGTTAGTTCAGGTGTTTCGAGGAAACAGCTGTCATGAGATGTAGATCTAGGCTCAAATGTGGGGGAAGGGGTGATGGAAGGTGATTGCACTAGTCATTCTCTTAAAGAAATAATCCATTGTAGGTTGCACAGTGCGTTTTTTTCGTTCTTCATAAATGAGTTGGTAACATGCAACCGAGTTTTGATGTGCTCTCTCAACTTAAGCAAACTGTTCCATGTTCTCATCCATTTGACTTAAAAGTTTCAGTCCATGTTCAGTTGAGGCAGATGCCTCTGCCAGTATTTTTGTCGTAAACTTTCGCTCTGGCTCTTCTTCAATTTCTTCTTCCTCTTCTGCTCTCTTTCTCTCTTCTGCAAGTGCAATTAAATCTTCTGCTGTTAACTCTATATCTTGCACATCTTTAAGTTTGTGGATATCTTCCTCATCAATTTCTAAATCTAAACTTCTTCCAAGTATCAAGATTTTTTTATTAATTGCCACAACTTCTTCATCCTTATTGAAACCATTAAATGAGTTCACATACACTTCTAGCAGATTTTTCCAAATCCCATTCATACACCCTTTCTTTACCTCCTTCCACGCCCTTCCAGTATTCGTAATGGAGTTCAGAACATGGAATTCCTTCCAGAAAGTTCTGAGATCTTTCTCCTGAGCAAGTGTATTCCGAAGATAATAGGCCTTGAACGTAGCCACAGCCCCCTGATCCATGGGTTGTATGAGAAAAGTTGTGTTTGGTGGCAGAAACACTTTTACGTTCTCGTTAATATCTCTGATGTGCTGAGGGTGGCCAGGAGCATTATCTAGAATCAGCAGAATTTTGAAGGGGATGTTGTTTTCCTTACAGTAATCTTTCACTTCTGGAATAAAGCAATGCACAAACCAGTGTTTGAACAGCATTGCAGTTAACCATGCTTTCTTACTATGATGGTAATGGACAGGAAATGTATGCTTGTTGATTTTTTAATGCCCTATGATTTTTGGAGTGATAAAATCATGAATGGCTCAAGTTTATACCCAGCCACATCTCCCCCAAGCAGAAGAGTCAGTCGTTCTTTGTATGCCGTAAACTCGGGCATCGTTGTTGCTTCTTTTTGATGTAAGACTGTTGAGGCACAAGCTTCCAGTACTGTTCTGTTTTGTCGACATTAAAGATTTGCTCTGGCAAGTATCCTTCATCAGCAACAATCTTCTGCTCAGCATCCTTAAATTTAGTGGCTCCTTTGGCATCAGCGCTTGCTGCTTCACTGCTAATTTTCACACTGTGAAAATCATGGCAGTTTTTGAGACAACAAAACCATCCAGCACTTGCTACAAAACGTTTGTTGTGGTCATCATCATATTTTTTCTTCAGTTCCTTGAAAAGCATGCGAGTCTTTGTTTGAATGGTCAAGAGGCTGAGTGGCATATGCTTTTGTGTCTGGTCCTCCATCCACACGACTAGTAACTGTTCCATTTCTTCCAAAGGCCCTATCCTCTTTGATATACAGTAATCGTCAAATGAATGGAAGCAGATGCCTTTATAGTGGTACTGTAACTTGAAGTGACCAGCAACACCACTTTTTTTATTGTTTTTTCATCATTCAGGCTATCTGAGTTTATGATTTTGGCCCCATAGAATACCATATATATCGTGAGTCACTGTTAATACTGAGCAGCATGAATATGAGTCTGGTTGTGGCCAGAATAACCATCTACTACAGTCAGCACTACTAGTTGTAGAGCATCATACTGTCCCCAAAGTTACAAGTTTAGTTTTGGTCAGTGTGGCTATCCTGGCTCCAGAGGTTCTTGAAAGGCAATTTTTTGTCTTCATGCCCCTCACAGGTATTTATGTGGGTTCTTCAATGATGGATGAACCCAAACAAGTGGACTATCTTTAAGAGCATTTGAAGGTTGGGACACCAGAAATTCTTATTCAGAGGACAAGTTTATATATGATGATGAGGATACATTTGGTAATAGTGGGACATTCATAGATTATAACACTAAAAATATGGTAAGACATCAGTGGCCACAAGTTTAGTTGCAACCAGAGAATTTTTTGTTTTTTGTCACAGCCTGATTTAATTCATGTCTGTACTATTGAAGGTATTTATGGAAGTACCTATGGTCATAAGGTAACAATAGTGGTCAGGATGTTTGAGTGTGAATCAAGTTGTGGTTTTACCTGTACTCTTGGTGCTTTGTAGCTTTTTGTACTTCCACCCGACCATACGGATGCTTTCTGTCTCTCTATGCCTGTATTTGTCATCCTTTGAGTAGTGCAAAATGATGGGGGAGGAAAAAGGGATGGGCATTATTTTCTCACTCAGGCTTAAAGAACATCTGTGCTAATGATTTATGTATGTAGATTAAACAAAAATTAATTTTATTCTCTGATTTTACTAATATTTACTAATTTTGTTGTTTCAGAACAAAGCTGGCTTTGTCACCGACCACATTCATAAATTACCTAAAACTGATGGTTTGGTACCCATCTTCATTAATGCCCAGACTGGTCAGTGGCGTCATCGTTCAACAATCACCTTAAGGCGTGGGACTAGACATTATGAATATTTAATCAAGCAGTGGATACAGACTGGTCGCACCAAAGATTTGTGAGTACCGTACAACAATATGACTGCTGTTATTACCGTCATCATTTACGTTTATATTACCACCACTGCTGCTTCTGCAGTGCAGTTTTGGTGGAGAGTTTTTTAATCTCCATTTGGTGCATGTGGTCATAGGGTAGAAAGTACTTTAATGTATGTATTCTTATTAAAATAGTTATTTCTTATGAGTAAGAAATTGGTCCCAAGCCCCTTTGCATAAGTACAAATTCATTTGAGGTAGTGAACCTGTACACTACTGTGATATATTCTTCATCATTATAGATATAATGTACTTGTATATGATTCTGTGATTCAAAATCTTTTTAAGTCTCAACTTTTGGACATCATTAAAATCAGTTATTAAAATACAATTTACTCTGGGATAACTGAAAAAGATAGGGAGGCTAATACCAACATTAAAATCAGTTATTAAAATACAATTTACTCTGGGATAACTGAAAAAGATAGGGAGGCTAATACCAACACACAGATAGCTCATTTTCCTATTTCTTTGTGTTGGTGATCAGAATTTGTGATGTTGATTACATAGTTTTCCTGATAGTATGGGGTGTAGTGAGTAAAGTAAGGATTGTGATGCAACATGTTAGGCTATGGCTTTCTAGACAGTACATCTTCAAGAGGTTCTTGTGCCTTTGGTATAGTTAGAATACCCAGTGATGAAGGATTTCATTTGTATATTTTGTCTTGGTGCCTTAATCATGCAAAGGATCAAAATTCAAATAACAAAAGGTGTTGTGAGCGAGTATCAATTCAGTTACTTGCACTTGGGTGTTTGATTGTGACTGCTGTGGTGCAAGTGTCCAAGATAGTTGATTTTTAATCCTCTTATCCATTCTTCTAGTGGCTATTGATTGAAGAGATTCACTCCATTGAGTCATGTCAGTTACCAATTACTCTGGTGAATTAGATACATATATTTGAATGTAAAAAGTGGCCTGACTCAGCAAGAATGGCATGAAATGGCGTTTTACAAAATTTGATGTGATAAGATTTTAATGTTTGTAATAAATTTCTATAGTAACAACTATGAAATCAGGTTCACTAGAATATAAAAAAGTTATAGCATATTAATAATGATTCTTGTGTTTTGTGAACTAAACATAAAATCATTTTCCTTGCAGTTTGAGAGATGATTACAATGAAAGTATATCTGGGATGGAACATCATTTAGCTGCACGGACTGAACCTAATAATCTTCTCTTCTTTGGAGAGCTACATGGCAGCACAAAGAATTTTGTTAACAAAATGGATGAACTTACGTGTTTTCTCCCGGGTTCCCTCATACTGGGTGTGCATTATGGAATGCCAAAACACCACAAAAGAATAGCTGAAGAATTGATGTACACTTGTACACAGACGTGGTTACGGCAGCCAACTAATCTTGCGCCGGAAATAACCTATTATAATACTCAGGTATGTATCTTACAGTTGTTTACTTAAATTTACATTAAGTTGTTTTGCCACAGACCTATTCTTTGGAGCCCATTTTGTATGTCAGACAAAATCTGAGACATCACTGTAGAAGAAAGATGGTCAGTAGTAGCTGGGTGCTTAACTTATGGCCATATGGATCCCCAGTGGCTAGCTTTTGCACTTCATTTGTTTCAGCTGACTGATTCACAGCTCACAGAAATCCCCAGACTTGTTGATTATTCTTTTAGTGTTGCGTTGCTAACATTTTGCAAGTGTTAAATTGCCAATTTTCTAGTTTCTTTGTTTTTTTATTTTTGGTTATATGGTGTTGGTGCATTAAGTATAAATCATTTGTTAACTAGTTAGGTAATTTTCCTCTCAAGCTAGTTGAGTTAGGTGTGTACAGGCTTAATTGTGTATGCATTATTTGCTGGCATATAAGATGCACAAGCTTATAAAATCTGTGTACCCCAATTTTTGGGAGTATATTCGGGAATAATTTTGGAATAATTAAAGGGGTCATCTAGTTGAGGGCTAAAAACCTTTATTCATAGGGATATTGATGTAGTATTTATACCAAGAAGAAGGACAAGTAAGGATAATTTTAGTCCAAGAAATCCATTCTGTGACCCTATCTTTTTGCCTCTTTCAGTTAAAAAAGAAATTTCAAATGACTGCTCCCTCAATAATAATTTCTCCACATGTATGAAATAGTGTAAAGCCAATTTGATAACTTTCAAATGTAAGGTGAATTCCTAATAAAAGTAATTTATTAAGAATGTAATTTTGAAAGAAATTATTTAAAAAAATTTTTGATTGTACTATCATCAAAGAATTCTGACAAAATTCCATCAGTTCAGATATAAAAAGTTATATGCTGTCGGTTGAGGAAGTTCAAGCCTTGTGTGTATTTTAAGTTTTAATCAAAATTAGTTGGAAATGATGGAGATATAATTGTGTGAAATTATATTAGTTATGTGTAGGGATACAGGCTTCTGAATTAAAGCAACTTGACAGTGGGATGATGCATTACAATGCCCTGCTACCTTGTCACTTTACAAAGGTAAGGCTACTGAATTCGGCATTGTTCCTACACAAATACAAACCCTCTGTCTTTACATGTGGAATTAACTTTCAGCGAGCTGGAAATCCAGCTGTTAAACTTTTGCAAAGTGGTTATGGTAATAGCTACTGATGGTAGGGGAGGAAGCACTGCCCACCAAGTCGGTGCGCATTCAATTTTACACAGTTTACTTTTGGCCACTGTCTCATATAGACGTGCGTTTCTGTCTCCGACCTGCCATTCGACTTTCCCTCTTGTGTTTGAATATTGTTTTTATAATATATTGCTTATATTTTTTTGTTTATACTTTGCATACATTGATATATTGAAACATTTCAGCATGTTTTTCTATGTCTCCCTAATGATATATTCACTTATTCTTACTATGGAGCCATTTTGACTTGTTTTAGCCTGTATAAGTTTTGGAGCCTTTCTCCTTATAACCTATATCATTTTATTTTACTTCTTGCTGCCTTTTCCTATTTACGCAAACCCAACACCTATCTCCTTGGTGTTTTGTATATTGTGTTTTCTTTTCTGTCACATAACTGGAGAGTTGGAGGGATAGTATCCAATTCTCGACTGCCAACTGTTCTATTTTTAGACACCTATCAACTTCGTTTTTAAGAACTTCCCTCTTCAGTGTTCTTGTCTTCCATGTTCTGAAATGCCTTTTCATGAACAAACAATTTTTTTATTTATTTTCAACTACACAATCTCTTGGAATGTTGTAATGCATCAGTCTTTCAGATTTTTGTAGGTCAAGAGGCTTAAGACTAGGCTGGTTTTTTGTGTTTCCAGGTGATGGTTTTGTATTCAGTTGCATGAGGATTCTTCCTGCCTAAACCTGTCAAGTTTTCCCCCAACACAGAGGTTGTTGTCGCAAGATCTGCGACAGTGCGTTTGGTCCCGACTGGCTCTCCAGGACCAGTGAGAGTTCCTATATACGGTTCCTGTCTTGTTTCTTGCCCTGTCTTTTGGGGGTGGTTGTGAGTTGAGGGCTTGCTCCCTTCCCCTCTCTCTTCGTTCCTGATGATGAAAAAACTCCCGAACAATCTTCGTCATTGTATGCTGTTTCAGCTGGCAGATCTCTTCGAGTTTCTAAAAACTTTGCCATTTCTTGGAATAGACAAGAGTTCATCCCTTCATGTTCCTTTTCCTGTACAGGAAGCTCCTTCCATGGTCGGATATCTTCCTTGGTAACAGTTTCTGGGTGCCTTTCGTCATTGGTTTTGCAGCAGAAGTCGTGCCTTTTCCTTCATTGTTTGATTCTCCTGCCATTACACCCCTCTCCCGGGTTGTCTTCTTCAGCCAGAAAAGATGCATGGCTGTACTCAGCTTAACACATCTATGCAACATGACATGTCCGTGTCTTGCATTACTGGTAGATAGTTTCTGACCTCTGTGTAGTTTCTGATTACTCTCATTTTTTACTTATTCCTTTGTGTCTCCCGCAAGTATTACTTTTATGCAATACCAATTGAGGTTCTTTGAGAGTTCATGGCAGTGTGACATGAAAGACTTTTGATTAGGTTTTCTATTTGGGGAAAGTTTTGGCAAAAGAAATCCTGAACTTGTGGCACCTTTTGTTGGTGAGTTCTTAACCTTAGTTCCAACCTTCTTGTGGTCCTTCTTTAATAGTATGGTATCTCCAACATTGTCTTCTTGTAAGATCCTTAAGCATGATGCATCCTTGACAATCCCTGGGGAATCTGGGTCAGATTGTATTCTTGCAAAGGCAAATCATGCGATCAGTGACCTTACCCTTACTACTGGTGAATTTTACTTTTACTTGGTCACTCCATCTCTGGCCAACCCAATGAGAGTTGAATATTTTAACACTGTCTGGTAAAACCACCTAATAATGACAGTGTTTCATATTTGTAGATAATGTTTTGGTCACTTTAATCTCGAAAGGATAGATTCTCTTCTTATAGAGTGGCTTCGTACTCATTAGGCCACCTGCTCTCACATTTACAGTAGAAATTGTTAATCCCTGAAGTGTACAGTTCACTGTCTTCTCCTTTAGTGCCAATCTTTAATTATCTTCCAGCGTATGTTTTCACTGAATCTTGCCACGTTTCATCCTTTTAAGAAATAGGTCAGTAACTGCATCAAGGTTAAGCATCTCATATTTCCTTTCCTCCGTCTTGTTTTCTTTCACAAAGGTATATTTTTCTTTTACTGGAATGTACAGTAAATATTTTACTTAACTTCATGGGAAAGTATTTGGCTTTCATTTATAGCAAGCAGATTATTTTGTTATGAAGGAAATTTTCTTAATATTTATTAATTATGGTGTTTATTGTGTTTTACATTGTGTATGATGTTTTTAAAAAATGTGTATTTCCTTGTTCAATACACTGTCTAACAATTTACATTACATAATTTCTAATAGTATTCTATGAAGTAACATTTAAATTGTCAATGACTTTATCTCTTTTAGCCTTCAAGCATGAATGAAGACTTTTTTGTGAAGAGTAATGATGCCCACTATCTCCTCCGACCTGAAACCATAGAATCATTATGGTATATGTATCATCTGACGGGAAATAAAACATATCAAGATTGGGGATGGCAGATGTTTCAGGTAACTAAATCTTTGGTTATAATGCTTTGTGATACAAGAATAGTTTTTCATACTAAGGTCATAGCATATAGCTGTAGCCCTTGGAAAACTGGTGTGTATGGTGGAAAAATGGCAGATTTATAAAACATGATCTTACTATATAGAATGATAAACTTTCTAGGGATCTAATAAGAACTATTGGTGGGTTCAGAACTCCCTAATGTAGCATTCATTTATAGGTTGAATAAATAAATGCTTAGGTTATTTAATTTTCAGTAAGTAAATCAAGCCATTTCACTTTTCTGTGGTCATGGTATCCTGTATATAGTATAGTGTTTTAACAAGATCTCCACATCTCAGTTCAAGAATCATGAAGCTTGCCAAAAAGATTTATTCTTAAATGGAATGAGGGGTATGAAATGGAGTGAGTTGAACAGCTATATGGGAAGAATCCAAATAGAATAGAGGTAGACGACAGAAAGTAATGCACCTAAGAGAGAAAAGTTGCTGCCAAGACCCTTGGCGCCACCATTTAGGGTATGGAAGGCTGTAAATGTAAAACTTTCAAAAAATATCGTGAGGCGAGGTTTTGACACTAGAAAATTTAATACAACTGTTACGAGGAAGATGGTTATTGCAATATGCATTTCCTCCGTTAGTGTGCTTGTTGAGGGGGTCTACATTTTATTGTTACAATGTTAAATATATAACCGATTGTCCTACATTGCTATACAGTTGCTTCTTTGGTGGGGCTCCTGCTTGTGGTGTGCCAGCCCATCAGACTGTAAATGATACTAAAGATTCCATGCAGTTTCCTTTTGGCTCAGCCGCACTTCTTTCTGCCTTGTTCTTTTCATCTGTTTCCTTTTGGTCTCTAATTCGTATATTACTGAAAAACAAATAATTCAGGCGAGCCTTATGAGAGTCTAGAAATGGGACTATAACAACAATAATAATAATAATAATGATAATAATAGTAATGTCTGCATTGGAATGTTGAACCAGTTTTATGGTAAGGAACGTGAAGTATGGTTCTACCTGAAATACGTAACAGCTATTTGGTTTATAGCAATTTTTTTCTCTTAACCATACTAATAGGTCTATAAATAGTCTTCTCAGCTTTGATATGTTAAGGGTTATCATTCTGCATTTAGCTATTGTTAGGCTATCCCAAAACCATAGTTTAACTTATTTTACCATGTGCACACACACACACACATTTAGCCTATAAAGCATTAAAAACTAGAAGTAACAATAGACAGTATTCTATTCACTGTAAATAGTGCACGTTACATGAAAAGTTCATAGTTATTAAGAGTTTGAAAATATTCATCCTTTACAGAACATTTTTCTTTTTATGCTTTGGCTTGTAAATGAAGGCTTTATCCACTTAAATATAATTTTAATATTGTAAACTCCAGTTTTCCAAGATCTTCAGTTGTATGCCACCTAAAATATTGGAAGGGTTTGCTAATAATTAGAGAATTGGGGCAGTTTTTTTCATTAATCACATTACTTACCTAATGTTTTTAAATGTTTCGGTTGAAAACATGAAAAGTAATTTTCAGTTATCTAATATCAGCAGTTAACATTTGTTGTACATATTAACTGTATATTGAGGAGACTCGATATACATCTCTCTCTCTCTGTATAGTAGAGAATGAACTAGGACTCCATTGTGTTTTGTATTTTTGTTAACTGATTTCATGATATAAATTCAGTAGATATTCCTTTAGCACTGCTGTTTTGTGAACTAATTGCCCAGATTTATTGCCCGATTTGGGTCTGAGTAGCACATTTTCATGAACATTCTCTAATTTAAGGTTAGTGAAATGAACTGACATAACAGTACTAAGGTTTCCTTAGATCTTGCAGGTTCTGTTAAAAGTGAATGCACTTAAGGAAAAATCATCAAAAGACGTAGTAGGGCATTTGTATTTTTGTTATTGGCATTGTTTCAATTTTAAGTTCACAGTGTTTGTTGTTTAGCACATTACGTAATTGATAACCTTTACTCGTCTTTTATGAACCATACGTTTGTATTGCTTCACACTAACATTAAGTATTCTTTATGTATGCTAGCATAGCTCCTGCTCATTGTATTTGCATTTTTCTCCCCTTGTTTGTTATTCTGTATTTTGCCTTTAAATGCTTCAGTATACTTGTGAGGGATTTTGAGGTGAATTCTGCCACATTAATATGTCCAACCAGATAGTGACCACCTCTTGTATTAGTGGATGCCATTGCCAGGTGTGTTTAATTGACCACACCTGCCGTATTTGCCTGGATAAGACCTTTTCCCAGTGGAGTCTTTATATTAGTTGAGTAGATCTTACAAGGTGAGATGTGCTTTGATCAGCTCTGGATGTTTCCTACTCTTTTGTTGCACAACTTTAACTTCATTGTCTTGCCTGTAGAGAGATCATGTGACGTGGTAAAAAACACCCCTCTTTGGATAAGTTCATAAGATGGCTCATCAAACCAACACTGAATCCCAGTGAGGAGGTTTCATAGAGGCCCTTAAGACAGACTAACCAAAATTGCTAATCATGGCCTGAAATATCCTAGTCAGTACTCATATCCAGACTATGATGGATGAAACATGAGACAGTGTTGCTTGGTAACATTTTATTGCCAATAAGGACAATTCTTTCTGCAAATGAGAAAGATAAAAAAAGCAGGCAGTTATGGGAGTAGAGGCACTGATTGCAAAAGTGTTTCCCTGAAAAGGTTATGCAGCTGCTGCGATGTCAGAAAAACCCCTCTTTGTCAGTCTTTTTTAAGTAACTTCTTAGCATGAAGGTGGAGCAGTTCCAGCCAATTTTTGACTTGTGAAAGTGTGTTTTCTTCATTGGGCTTGGGTTAGAATAGATCTAGAAGACTGATGAAGCACACTTGCTGAGGCCAGAGTGGAGTATGACATCCTGTTGTTGGTTGATTTGAAGTTTCACTAGGACCTGCCCGATCAGGCTGAAAGTTGGGGGACAGTGGTGGCATAAATATCCAGATTGTTCCATGAATCCATCGTTTTATAGAAATCAGCCAGGCTGTGGCATGTTCTGATAGTCTATTTGGTTTCTGTGGAAAGTTGGTCTCGGTGAAAAGGTCATGGTTAACCAGACAGCCACCCTATCTCCCTCTTAGATGATGTATGAAAAGATCTTGATAGTAGGACCATTCAAAGCTCAGAGTAATAGGCCCTCTCCTCAGAGATTGTTCTATTCACAGTTGTATGAACGCAAGGTTTGGGAACCTACCTTGCGTGGTAGACTGCCAGGCCACTTAGATTTGATCCCCACAGGAAAAGGAGCATGTCATAAACTCCATAGAACTGAAGGCAGTTCTTTAAGGTTTGCTAGCCTTCACTCCTCATGTCACAGGCAGGATAGTATAGATAATAATGGAGAACTTGACTGTAGTAACATATTTAAGGAAGCATGGTGGCACAAGATGGGAAAGCCGATGTCACTTAGAATGCACAGTCTTCATCTGGATGAAAATGAACAAGGTCAAGATCATTCAAAGGTCACTTTCAGAGGAATAATGCGGTTGCAACAGCTTCAATGAAAAGGGTCCAGTTCTCCAAAATAGTCACTTCATCCAGATGTATGGAAAGCTTCGTGGCAGCTGTGGGGCACACCCTTCATATACTTGTTTACAATTAGCCTCAATTACAAACTCATGATGTATTTTTTTGTTCCTCTGGCACTAGAAGCCTGGAAGATGGGTGCAATCAGTGTACAGTATTTTCAGGATAAACGTGAAGTTTCTGCTTTCCTACCCTATGGCCTGATCAGATCTGCATTGAACAATATGTAGAATGTGGAAAATCTGAATTGCTCAAGTGGCACCAATTTGGCTTCAATAGGAGTAGCTGTCTGACATTCTATGGCTGTTAAAAGACTTTCTGAGTAAGCCTCCAAGTTGGGAGAAAATTCTCCACCATCCTAATTTTCTCAGGAACCCAGAGATGGTAAACGTTTACTTCTGAAGGTTATCAAGTGGTCTCAGGAGGTAGAAGCTTTTTAGCAGAGGTAGCTAAGGCTATCCCCAAACCATGCAGAGGATATATCTTCAGTGGAAACATTCCGTTGTTTGCCGATTTTCCTGTTCTTGAGACAGTATTAGTAGCTGTTGGCCTCAGTATTTAAAGATCTGCTCTTTCTTAAATCATTGATATCTGTGGACTTACTTAGGTTTAAATATCTGCTCTTTCTTAAATCAGACAGCTCTAGTTGATTAACACTCAAGGCAGTCTTCTGTATCCTTTGAAATCTTGAAGCATGTGGGTGAACTGTATGTTTGTGAAGACTTGAACTTAAGTCTGTATCACCCTCTCAGTACTGGCTTCTTTGTCACTGGGAAGAGGTTTAGTAGCTTGTAGTTGGGGAATTGGGGTCAGATGCCTGGGAGAGTCACAGCTGGCCTTAAAACCTTATTCTTTCCTTATTTCTCATTACATTATTTCTTTTTATCTCGTATTTCATTAGGTGCTTGCATCTTGCAGTCTTTTGTTTCCTTTTCTTCCTCTATGGATACCTTAGATACAGACTTTCGTACCACTGGGTCTCTTACATAACACTGGCACAGTTGTCAATCACAGTTGTGAATGATGGTAAATTGGCACATAAAACAAAATACTCAGGTGTTGCACAGTTGTGAATGATGGTAAATTGGCACATAAAACAAAATACTCAGGTGTTGCACAGTTGTGAATGATGGTAAATTGGCACATAAAACAAAATACTCAGGTGTTGCAATTTCAATGCTTACAGTAACATAACCTCTGGCACTCCTTAGGGTAGTGTTTGTGGTCCTCAGTGTTTATGTATGAATGATAGTGGGTTGGCCTGGAAAATAATATATATATGATCCCATCTCGTGTTTTTAGTCCTGTATTTTAATTTGTAATGTGCAAATTTTGGAGAATGAAGTTGAATTGTAGCAAAATTCTGAATACAGTATGATTGTTACCAGATCATTTTATTGATAATGTTTCTTTAACTACATGGAGCTCATTCAACATTCTAGTTGTCATTCCTGACGGCAAATTAATTTTTTATTAACATATGGTCAATCTCTTCAATTGCTCAAAAGATTTTATATTTTGGGGAAGATAAAATCTGTTGAGCCAAGGCAGTTTTCTTGTTTACAGGCTGTGACTGGTGCAGTTTTTTTTTTCTTTTTTACCATGAAATTGGGATACTATAAGTAACAGGTTTATAGTAAAAAATTTAGATTTTGAAATATTGCGCATTTTTTTTTTGTACCTTTCATTTCTGTTTATTAAAATCCCTCCTCACTGCCTGGAGATTTTTTTTTAGCAAGAAGCATTAATTCATGATGAAAATTTCAAACTGAGGAAGGTGAGTGAGAGGGTGATGCCATTGCTGTACTTAGGAGCCTCCTTTATTCCTTAGAAAGGGTATGATTGTTTTCTTAGACAATGTCGTCAGTCCTTCAAGTACCAATTTTTCGCTCCTTAGAAGGGTATGATTGTTTTCTTGGATAATGTTGTCTGTCAGTTCTACAAGTACCAGTGTAATAGTCTGTATTGTGACAATTTCTATTGTAAAACCTGAAAACTCAATTTAAAACATTTTTTAGTATAGAAAATTTTGATAGTCATGCGCCTTGTGTTAGTTGGGCATTGTTAACATCATTGTTCTGCATTGAATGAATTTAATGGTTAAATACTGAATCATACTTAGGTTTCACTGCTAACTCATTTTCTTCTCTTCCTTATTTCCAGGGAATTGAAACACACTGCAAAGTTGAATGGGGTTATACCTCAATAGGAAACGTCAAAAGTTCAGTAAGTACAAAACCTAAAGATAAGATGGAGTCATTCTTCCTTGGTGAAACTCTCAAATATCTGTATCTCCTTTTTATGGACGACCAAAGTATATACAGCGTAGATAAATGGGTTTTCAACACTGAGGGACACCCACTCCCAATATATACTCACTAGTCATAGAGCATATGGAATGTAATTAGCAAGATTTTTATTGTTATTTAAAAGCTCATAGTGAGCCACTATCAGTGTATGATTTTCAGAATGAATGAATGTCAGTTCTCTCCCTCTAAAGTGTTTTAAGAGGTTTAGAATGTTGTTTTAATAAAAAAAAAAAAAGTTGTTAATTACTTTAAATATTTAGCCTCGTCTTTTGCCCTTCCATATATATATATATATATATTTGTAATATATGCATATACAGTATACCATACTGTATATATATATATAGAAACATTATTTTTGATTTGAGTATTCCCTGTATGACTTTTTACTGAAAACATTTTAAGTCTATTTTTTATATATAAATATAAAGTGTAAAAGTTCCTCTTGAGTTAAAGTGGTGGTTTAGCTAACATGTGCAAAGGAAATCGAAATGTTATAAATTTCCTTTGTCTTTTTCTCATCATATTTTATTTTTCATGTATAATTTTGTTGACGCTAGACATCTTGGAAAATACTCAAGGTAATTATTGAGGAGCATTCTTCTTCCCATTTTTCTTTACATTATGATTTGGTATAGGAGCAGAGGTTTGTTAAATTAGTTTCTTTATTTTCCAGTGCATTAGAATTACAGTACATGTATTGTATTTCTGTTTAACACTAGTTTACAGTATATTATGCATTTTTTGTTACAGTATCAAGGATGAGATTCACATAAAAGTTTATTTGCATTACAGAGATGATTGTCATAGCATTAAATCAATAGAATACAATACTGTATCAATTTTTACTGTCTTTTCAGTATTGTATGTTATAATTTTTAGCTCCGTCCATTGCATAATTTCTTTTGTAATATTGATTATTATGAATGTTTACTTCTTGTTGGAGACAATAATAAGATTTATAAGTTTCCAAGTTTCTTGGGTTGGTTTACATTAAATCAATCAATTTAGAAAATAAGTTGAATGCTGTTTGGGTATATAGTCTTTGTGGATCCTAGATGGGGTGCCTTATCACATTTTTTTTATATTAAAGATACATGTGCTTGGAATGTGAAAAAGCATGCAGGTCAAGTTAGGTAGGCTAGGCTAGGTTAGGTTTTGTTTTGTTTTTGCCAGAACCTAGATAATTTTTGCAATAAATCTATGTTTGTTTACTTATGACTGGAATTTTAAATTTGTCATATTTCCCTGTAAAAATAATTAAATCTGTCAATGTGATGAACTAGAAGAATCCAGATCCTTTCTGTATAGCGCAAGCTTTTGGAGTTCTTCATTTAGGAGTCTTTATTTTTTAAAATTATGTAACAGCAAAACTTTTGGGGCATTTGTAAAGCATCTTGGATCCTAAAGAATGGATGTAAAAGTGATGGAAGGCTATTTTGAATGCATATGTGTATTTATATATGAGCGAATAAAGATGAATTGAAAGAATTGATTGTATTATTTTGGTACATATTTATGTGCAAGACTCAACTTTCTGGGATGGCAATGTTTAATGTTATTGGACAGAAGTTACTTATTTGAACTTAACCTAAGTGACACCGTAAAGCCTTCCTCCATATTTGTTTCACCACAAGACCAGTATCTATAATTAGCACTTAATAAGCTAGAAATTATCCTGAACACTTCAGTCACTCTTAAAAGACAAGAGAGGAAATGGCTGTCAGCTGCTAGTAATGCTCATGGTGGACAGATTCCAGTCTCAGAAACTCATATTTCATTACTCACGGGTCTGCAAGTGTGTTTACTTGCGGTTCACTACTCCAGCGAAGTCCCCAGACAATTTACATGATACTGTACTCTTTTTTGAGAATTACTTTAGTAAGTTTACCTTATACCTTAGATTAGTTTATTAAATATATTAATCATTCATATTTTACGCAAAAGACCACTTTTAAAAATGAACTTTAAAATGCTAGTTACTGTATTGTACATCATCTCCCCTCCAAGAACTGTAGATAGGGTATTGCCTCCATTCCCAGAGAGGAAGCAACTCTGAAAAGTCCCTCAACTGGAACATCTGACAAGCAAATATCTTGCAGTCAAGGGACCAAGCAATCTTTGCCATATGGCTTGGCATCACCAATTACATATTAGAAAACTTTCAAGTGAGCATGCTCAATCCTAAATTGGCAGAGAGCTTCCTCTCACTTCCAAGGCATATTGGTATATTTCCAAGATTTGTGTCTTACCTATGATCTATCATTTCGTTTGGACCTACAGAGTTCCAAAGATCTCGCTAAATCTTCAGAGCATTACTTATGATGTCAATATAAAAATAATTACATAGATAACAAAGCTCCGTAAAGTAATTTGGTAGCATCTTGCTCTGCCAGTTTATCACGTTTTCATTTCTGGACACTAACATTAGCTGGCACCCAACAAAAACTTGTTCTAGTGCCCCTGCATTTATGAATGTAGGGCCATGAAGTTATTAAACTTGTTCTAGTGCCCCTGCATTTATGAATGTAGGGCCATGAAGTTATTAAAGTCAAGGTACTAGCTGAATTAAAAACATTTAAGTTCTTGTAGCACTTTGCATCTAATATACTGTAAAACTTACTAGAATTACAAATATAAAATCCAGGTACAGTCATACCTTTAGCCCTTAGCTGCCTCTTTTATTCCTTTTACTGTACCTCTGTTCATATTTTTTTTCCATCTAACTTTCCATCCTCTCTAACGACTGTTTCATTGGTGCAACTGCAAGGTTTTCCTCCCATTACACCTTTCAAACCTTCTTACTGCCAATTTCCCTTTCAGCACTGAATGACCTCACAGGTCCCAGCACTTGGCCTGTGGCCTGAATTCTATATTCCAATTCCAATCCATGCATGGGTCTCGCTCAGTGCACATCTCTTCTATCTCCTGTGTCTTTGTGCTGTTTGCTCTTCTAGTGTATGTAAGAAATCGTGGCCCTAAAGAACACTAGCGATGCCAGCAAGGGATGCAGACTAAATCTGTAGAGATTCAAAAGGAAATAACTGAGAAATGGGAAACTGGTGTTCGAGTGGTTGTTCTAACAAGGAATTAAGGGGTGGGCAAACAAACAATTTCTACTATGATAAAATGAAAGATGCCGTCAAAGGAGCTGATGTTGCTAATGGCCTGTCCACACTAGCAGGCATGCCCGTCGAGCAGTGCCCGCTAGTGTGGACATGGCTTAAGGAAGTGAAATGTTAGAAAACAAACGTCTCAGACATCCGGTGGTAGTGTTTCTGAGGCCACCTTATGTGGAGAGGTAATACAATTATGAGCTGATCTCTTGAAAACTGCTCCTGCAATGAGTGCTGATAAAGGTAACATTCCAGGGTACAGAGCAAGTTAAGGGTGGTTCGATTAACAGTACACACCCTATGCTGGGAGCTACTTTAGCAAATGCTAAAGGAAATCTGATAGCATCTGTAGGAAGAAATGAAGGATCTCTGTTAACACACAAGAACCATGATTTGCATGCCATTATAAATACTGCTGTGACTAAATTTTATTCGAATTTATCAGAATTTTAGCACACTAGTGACCACTTACCAACTGTCGTCAACACTAATGATGGCTCATCAGTACACTGATCACCATGTGGTGTTTAGAAAAGGCAGAGTGGTTGAACTGAATTATTAAAAAGTTTAACCAGACCACTGAGCTGACTATCAGCTCTCATAGGGCTGGCCCGAAAGATTAGGATGAAATGACAAGTCTAGGCTAGAAGCCTAGCACTGGGACCAAATAGGTCACTTGCTAATGATGAATGAACGAAAATGAAAATAAAATTAAAAGCTGTAAAAAGGCATACACTTTCATACTGGAACACACTCGCACAAAAAATACATTTATACTCATGTTTCCATATATACTCACTAAAAAAGGTATATTAAAATTCAAAATAAATTAAGTAAAATCATAAAATTTACTTGTTTTAAAATTCACTATACTAATTGATTGGTTTTTTATATTTCATCAATTAACTCACAGCTTCTCATGAACATTAAAATGGGTACTACTGAAAATGTTGAAGATTCCGACAAAATTTCTTTTATTGATCTATTTCCAAACTTTGATAATCGCTGCAGGTTATATTTTGACATTCACAGTACATGCTTAACTGTTATCAACACACTGCAATCTGGGCGTTTGGGAGGAGGCCATGGACTGTTCATTGCTGCTCGTGTGTCAAACAAGTATGGCCTATTCGAAGACGAGTCAGATTTACTTGTGTGTGTCTCTCTCTCTCTGATATGACGAACTCCATTTTCCGACACTGGATTTTATCTGTTTTAATTTATTATTTTCAGGTTCTTCGTTCCTTATATTTTGCCATTTACTTACAATGACTGTTTTTATATATCTTGTATAGTCACTAATAGGGATGTCTACATTTGCTTTTGTCATGTGGGCCTTCTTAGCTGCTTTATCAGCCTCTTCATTTCCTTAATCCCTTACATGGGTAGGGGATCCAACATATTTCAGTATTTTTCCTTATTATACAATTTACGGAGTGAAAACTTTATATGTTGTACAATATTATTTTTTTGATTATAGGTTTGAATGGCCTTTATAGCACTTCTGGAGTCGCTATAAATCACAAAATTATTACATGAGGCTTCTCTATTATTTTTACGGCTGATACTATTGCACATACCTCAGCTGTAAATACTGAGGCTTTATCTGGTAGAGAGAACTGATACGTTTTGTCTGGGGATACTGCAGCATATCCCAATCCGTACTGTGACTTAGATCCATCGGTGTATATTGCGTAATGTGGACCTTTTCGGATTATATGTTCTACTGTGTGTTGTCTATGGTATTCTGGAGTATATGAATGACTTTTTGATAAATATTTCAAGTGTGTACAAATTCTCATTTCATTCATTGTCCAAGGAGGAGGTAATTTTAATATTAAAGGTAATTGTATATTTATATTTAGCGACTCAAAGAATCTTCTAGCTCTAATTGGGAAAGGAGGTGGATGATTGTTTATAAACACATCTCTTAATCCAAGTAATTTTTTGGTTGGAGAATCATTTGTTTGAATTCTCAGAGCACTCTTCTTCGTTACTAGCTCTCTATGGAGAGACGGAGGTAGTTCACCACATTCAACTTGTAAAGAAGACGGTGATGATCGAAAAGCTCCTGAACATATTCTAAGACCTTCATTATGAATTGGGTCTAACGTTTTCAGCACTGCGTCTGATCCCGAGCCATATATTTTGCTTTCATAATCAACAATAGACAGCACTATTGCTTTATACAGTAAAGTAAGGGTATGTCTATCGGCTCCCCAAGTAGTGTTCGATGGTTTAATTAGGTTTAATGCTCTTTTAGATTTTGATTTCATGTATGTTATGTGGGCTTTCCAGTTCAATTTTGCTGTTTGGCCAATTGGTATGGAATGATTTACGATTTTTAAATCTATTTCTTCATCTTTTTTCCACTTTTTATTTTTATAAAACATTACTGCTTGAGTAGTCTTGCCTCTTACATGTTTAAGCCTGAGTTTACATATATAGTTTTAAAAGTTGTTTTTCTTGTTCTGTGCACATTTCATGTTTCACTACTTTTAAGTAATTTTAAGATTTTTGAGGTTTTCTCCCCCATCAGTCAGGAGACCTCCAGTGTTTTGTAGTGTTAAGTTTTTGGTGTGCCTCAAAATTAAATTGCCTTTTTACTTTTTAAGTATTCTTGCTTCATGGAAGAGATTCTTTAATTAAAATTATTTTCGTTACAATTTTGCCTTTTCTTCAGGTTACCCCCTTGTTTTCCAGTAGTAGCAGTCTTGGCATGATTCCTCTATCACTATTTCACCGGCTTTGACACGGGACTGAACTCAGAAAGGGATTTTGACAGAGGAAAAATCTATTTCTGAGAAGGTCCCGTCACCCGTGACCCTCCCTATCTAGTCTAGTACTCCCCTCCCCTTTTCGCACATGCCAAGTCTGGGGTTAGTGCTAGCATGGAATGAAGTAAGTGGCGCTGGTGTCGTCCTGGCGGGTGTTGAGTGTAGGAGCTGTAGCGGCTCACCGCTCTTTTACGGGAGTTTTGATAAGGAGAGATCTTTCGAGTATATTTCGTGGTAGTGGTATTTCACTCACCCTTCATTATACCGGCGTCTTCTAAAAGACGGTCGACTGGGGGTAACCCCAGCTTTCCTGAAAGCTCTTTTTCTCTGGTATATCTGGCATTGCTATACCTAGAAATTCGTGCTGTAATGGAATTTCACCGGGTGACACGGGACCTTCCTCAGAAATAGATTTTTCCTCTGTCAAAATCCCTTTATTAATGATTCGCTCTGCATGTTTTATGCAAGATGCTGAATAATATATGACAGAATCATCATGTAAAAGTTACTTTTAATTCCAATAGGTAGATTATTACTGATATCATTTATTGCTAAAGTAAACAGTGTGCCACTAAGGACGCTTCCTTGTGTAACACCATTTTCTAGTGGAAATGCACTTGACAATACACCATCAATTTTCACTTGAAAAGCGCGATTTGTCAGAAAGTTTTCGATAAACCATGGATGTTATTTCTATGTAACATTTTTAATATTGCATACCTCGATGTAGTATCATATGCCTTTTCAACGTCAAAAAAGATGGCTATAGTAATTTATTTTAATTCAAATCCTCTTCGTATGCAGTCTTCCAAGTTAGACAGAGAATCTAATGTCGATCTGTTACATTGTGACCCAAATTGAGTGGGAGTTAAAATTTTGTTTTCTCGAATGTGCCATGTTAGTCGAGCACTTACCATTTTTTCTAGTAATTTGTATAGACAACTAGTTAAAGACTCTGGTCTGTAATTGTTTACATTACTGGGATCTTTTCCCGGTTTGGGGATAGGAATAATTATAGCTTTACACCATTCATTAGGAATTAAATTTTGAAGCCATAAGTGGTTATAAAACTCTAATAAGTATGTCTTTGCCCAAGGTGCTAAATGGCAGATCATTTCAAAACAAATACTGTCACCTCTAGGGGCAGATTTATTGCTGTTCAACAGAGCAAATTCTAACTCTTCCATATTAAATTTTCTGTTATAATAAATATCTTCTATGGGTTAAAAATTTATTGTTATTAACTCTATATTATTTTTCCTTGTTTGGAAATCTCATCTAAATTTTTGTCGCTACTTACTTTTGCTAAATTTTTACCTATTACATTACTTATTTCTTTAGGATCAAGTATTCTTTTCCCATATTTTTTGTGGGAGTATTATTAGAGAGATCTGATATATATTTTCTCCATGAAATGATTCTTCCTTGAATTACTTCTCTTTCAAATTTTGCAGATATTTTGTAATAAAGAGGTTTTAATGTATTAATTTCTAATAACAATACAGTCAGCTTTTGTAAGGTTCCTTCTAATATCGATAATGTTTTGTTTATTTTACTGAATTTTCTATTCAAATTATCTAATTGTCTTCCACTTTGGTATTTTATTTTTATTAATTCTGTTAGTTTTTCAGACCTCCATGGGACTTTGTTTTGTTGGATGAGATTTGGATTTTGGTATTGCTTTATCCGCTGCATTGTTAATGAAATCAACAAGAAATTTATTAGTTTCGTTACAGTCTTTTAAATATTCAAATGGTGGGATATTCCTAGTGTGGAATTCATATTGCTCCCAATCTGCTTTATAAATGTTACACTGAAGGACATGCTTGCTGGGATTATTTTGTAATAATGAAACTAATTTTGGGAAATTATCACTTGTATGCAAGTCGTCAACTGTATTCCAATCCAATCTGTCAACTTTGTTTGTTGTACATAGAGTTAAGTAGATTGAGGAAAATGTTCCATGTGTTTTAGAAAAATATGTGTTGATTTCGTTATCATTTATACAGCACATCATATGAATCTATGAAGTCTTCTATTTTACTTCCTGCTCTATCTGAGTCTTTACAATTACTGTTCCACATCAGGTTGTGGGCATTAAAATCACCTACTAATGTAGGCTCCTTGGCATTATTAAGTAATTCTTTAAGTTTGTCAAAGTCATAATTTTTATTGAGTTGGCTGTATAAATTATAAATTACATAATTATCGTTTTTTATTTGTATTCTAATACTCGATATTTGCAGATCAGTAAAGTTTACAGGTATGTTGTCATAACATACTTTGTTATATACATATATAGCAGTACAGTACCTAAATTTCCTTCTTCCTCTCTAGATGAAGATGCTAAGGTTTATTTACTTATTGCTGATATTGTTTTGTTGACATGTTGTAAAGATAACATCATAGGTTCGTATTCTTTTAGTAATCATTGTATTTCTCCTAGGTGTAATCTGGTCTGCAGACCATTTACGTTTCATTGTATAACATAGCTTTGAAAATATTTTATAATAACAGTCGAGTTTTACTCTCTTTTTTGTGCTGTCAACTTGGATTTTTTCTAATAATTTACCCACGACATTCGTTTTTCTTTATAGTATACTAAGTGCTCAACGCACATGCAACCTTTTTCAAGGCTACTCAAATCTGTGGTTTCTTTTTTTCTATATTTCATAAAGTTTCTTATAATGTTTGTTATACCATCTTTTGTTATGTTTTTGTTATTGTTGCACAATGCAGTGAAACAATCATTACATCCACAAGAGTTGTCATGTATATTTCTTTCTTTATTTGTTCTTGTTGTACCAATTATTGGTGATGAAGTAATCTCTTCTCCTTTGACATATTCACTGTTGTCTAAGGTACGATTGTCTTCGACTTCTTTGGTATTTTGGATATCTGTATCTATTGGTTTTACTATTATTTTAGGAGATAATGGTATACTCTTAACTTGTTTTTGTTCTCTCTTCATATCTTTTGTCCTTGATTGACCGATGTTTCTCTAACAATTGTTGGTTCCTTTGTTTTGGGTGGTGTTCTTTCCAATGGCCTTTTTTTTTTTTATCTTTGATTTCCAGTCTATCAGGTCCCTCCTCTGCTACTTCCGTAGCAGCGTCCTCCTGTGTTCCTATTTGCATTAATATTTCAAATGAATTTGATAAAATGTTATCCATATCATTTGTACCTGTTTCTTTACTCTTTACCATTTTAAATTTTTTTCCCTTGGACATAAATTTCTTCTTGAGATTTACTTTTCTGTGCTTTGTTACTTCTATTTCTATGTATTTTTGTTTCCTTATTGGTTCCTGTTATTGAAGAATATGTATGTTTCTTAGATGGATCTTGCATTCCTCTCACTTTTAATTCCAACTTAGCCTCTTTTACTGACATCCCTGTTCGTTCTTGTAACATTTTCAATTCTGTATTGTATATGTGGTACATACATTCTTTGGACCTTGCATGATGATCCTGTCCACAGTTTACACATTTTGGCTCACTACATTTCCACTGCGTGGCATGTTCGTCAGATCCACAATAAGCACACACAGGCTCATTACGACACTTTTTCTTCGTGTGTCCATATTTGCTACAATTTTGACATTGTACTGTAGTGGCTTTGGAACATAAGGTCTCAGTTCTCTATTTTGGCCCAAAATTTATATTTTTTGAGGTGAATCTTGACCCTCAAATTTTATTTTTGCAATTCTTAATACTTTATTATTCTGTTTACTTGGTATTATATATACCTCACAATCTTGGACTTTGGTATATCTCATTTTAAGAGAGTCCAACAGCATATGCTTATCAACCAGTTCATCATTATTTTCAGGAAGTACAATAGTACCCTGAATGCTTCTTTACTTTTACATTCACACTGTCGATACTTTTTATTGATAGACAGTCTTCAGACTGGTTTTTTGTTGTGGCTTCTATAAGCCACATCTTCATTTTTATTTGTCTAAACGACACTTCTGTTGTTGAGTGTCTTTTTAATAAGTTTTCCAACTTTGGGGCTGAGATCTGTTGTTCTGTTTCCAAGGTTAGAAACCCTGACCAACTTTCACTCCCAAAGAGGGAGTCGAAGTGAGTCAAGGTTGGGTCATGACGATATTTACTTTTTTTTTATTTGTTGTGCACTGGAACATAAGGTTCCAGTGTGATTACATTTGGATTATTTTTTGTTTTTTCCAAAGAAAGGTTGTTACAGAAGGTTCCAGCGGTCGTCAAGTTTGCCGAGTCACTACCATCAAAGGGCCCAGGGGTACTCGAATCTTTATTTTCACTTAGCATAAAGATCTGAGGGAGGAAAAAAAATGAACATGAAAACCTTAAAAAGATATCATCAGCTTTTCATGGAGTTTCATTCTTCCACCAATGGCACAAGTGAGAACCGACTCCCAAATGTCCGCTCCCTACCCTCCCCGAAAGGGGATGGCACAACATGATCAGACTGGCCCAAGTGTAAGCCAAACCCACTTGCTAGGACTGAGAGTATTACAATACAATCATCCCCACCCTAATCATGTTATGGACAAACTGGATAAAATGCTGAGAGTCCTATCCACAGAACCAGACGCCCCCTGAAATCCGTGGTCCAGCCCTAACGAATGGTTCCGCCTTTGAGCTACCAGTCTGGTAACTCTCGGGTCTGGGCATTATCGGGCAGTTGATGGTCCTACCACAGTTCTCACTATTTAGCTTCGGATATAAACCTATTCCCAGCTATGATATCTTTTCCTATTTATCAGGGCCAATAAATTTTATTAAGAGTGGAAAATTCCACAAATTTAATCCCAAATAATATATGATGGTATATGAGACTCTTGGGCTCAAACCCGGAAAAAAATTCCTGGGGTTCAAGAGCCCCCTCACCACGTTAAGGTGGTCTAATATCGAGGGGGAGAGTGGTTGAAATACCATATCATGCAGCTGAGCATCCATAAAAACAATGAGTATACACTAAATGATCAACTGGAACGAATCACACAAAAGAAGTAATTTAATTGGTAGAAACTGTGATCTGATCACAAAAACACTGCATGAATCAATTTACCACATCTGCAAAACCTATCTCACTCAAGCCACTTCAGTGCCACCAAGTTGTACAGTGTAAATGCATGAACGAACGACAGGAAGTCAATCTCTTGCACCATTTTATAAACACTGGGGAGATGCGTGCCAAGCAGGTACATTGGCTAGGGTACTATTGCATCAATAGTCATACCTAGGAATATGAGGTTAAGGGACAAAAATCAGCTACATAAATACTCCTCTTTTATGTACAAAAGATCTCATTTATTCAGATTATTCAAGTCCATTACACAGGTATTTCACAACATGAATCGTCTTACAAAAGAGTTTCTATGAAGTCAGCAGGTAACATCTAGGGTGAATAGGATGGCTTTTCTCTAGGCAGGTTTGAAAATGACTTCCTGAGAACCTCAAACCACACCAAAAATGTTGCTTTTTCCAAACTAGTTTGGTGGAGTTCAATTATGCAATGCAAATTTTCCTCATTACAAGAATCTAAACACTTGGTTTAACAAGTGGAATGTTATTTTGTGACAGATATGGAGACACTGAACAAAATCAAAAATGAACAATGATGAGAACCAATTGACAGATATTACAGATTCATGATCATGAATTCCCTTGAAATTGGATATGACAATTTTCAAGATATCTAAGTAAGTAACATTTACTTGAATAATCTTATCACTTGGGAAAAATGGGAGTTTAGCCATCTTAATTTGTTTTTCCTTTTCAAGATGTGTAAAATTTTAAAATCTCATTTGGTTCAGTATTTTCCTGTGAGCACTAGCCACGTTATATTCCTCGAATGATCAGTTCATGTAAATGATTGAAAACAATGCAGGTTGATTCTTAAACTCAGCGGGCATCATTCGAGTACCATACATAAGAAATTATGCAGAGCATCGATTTATTGTGAATTATTAATATAGAATCTCTGGAGTCCCCAAAATACAAGTTGCTTAAATCTGCCACTCTCTTCACTTGCACCACGATGCTGAAAAACAATACCCTTAAGCATACCATCAGCATTCTGTTTGCCTGTTTGGGTTTAACATTAATAATTCCCTCACAAATTATGCACTGCCATACATATATACAGTTTATGAATCATTTGGTTTTAGCTTTAAAAATATATTAAACCATACAAATACATTTATTCAACTTAATACCTGACAGCACTGATTTAAAAGTCGATTAACTGATGTGAAAAAAAAAACATATGGGAAAACAGGTATACCAACAGATAGACACAACCTATCCATTGTTGACTTCCTTTACGCAGAACTTCCAAACATTTTTGCTTTTGAAAAGTACTTCTCCAATGTTTGTGAAAACCCTGCAATGCTTCATAAATCATAAATCTTCTGTTTCTCTTGACGACATCAAATGTTCGTTGGAAATGCGTGATGGAAGTCCTCCAGAAGGTGCTACAGTTTCTTTTTTTTGCTTTCCTTGATGAAGACGGTAAATAATGACCGACTGAACTACAATAATAACAACAAATATTAATAATACAATTAAAAGCAACCAATTTTTTGTTTATCGAGGATTTAATATCATTACTTTGATGGACACGATCAGACATGAAAATGTGTACCTGAGACTCCCAAAGATGAATAAGAGATATTATATTTCTGAAGCATCTCCAAAAAGTTTTCATTTTGCTCTGGAAGCTCAATCGCATACATAACAGATCGACTTTAATAAAATGCTGAAAGAATGTACAAACTTTTATCTCCCTTTAACTCGTAGGACTGGAAGTGAGTCTTCTCTACAATGTGTTCAGTAACACACTTTGTTCCTTCTATAATGCACACAATTTGTGAGTGTGGCCACCAATCACTTCCACACTTCTGTAAGTTCTCAGCCTGCTCTTGCATGCCCTGAACTCCCACTGACTTCGTCGTATATCGCTTGATTAACGTCCCGTTTCACCAGACACTGATCATGGGTCTTGCTGTTCTCCTCACACTTTGGTCGGATATCTTTACATTCTGCTGTCTGTAACTATCAAAAGGGTAAATTACCTGTGAACTCAAAACTTTTTTCAACTTTAATTATGCCCCTTCCCCTAACAAGCAACAGTTCTAGAACATTAACAGGACAATGTTGACAGCTGCATTCATACTTTACCTTCTGAGTCAAGCATTAACCTGCTGTGCAGAAAACTCATATAAGCTGCTTCATACACCTGCACAGAAAGATCAACAACTGCGGGCTGACCCTACCTAAACACACAAGATTTCAACTCAGTCTTGTAGTGTACACATAAACACATATATACATACATCCACACATGCACACACATATATATATATAGATATGTAATATATATAAGTTGGAACCTAAGTACAGTAAACCCCCCGTATTTGCGTTCTCATGGTTCGCGGACTCACACATTCGCGGGTTTCTCTGTGGAACATATCTAGCTATCATTCGCGGAAAATTCGCCCATTCGCGGTATTTTTCACTGAGAAATAATCACTAATTACTGTATTTTCATATAATTTTCATGAATAAATGCACTTTTTGTGATAAAACTATTAAAATACTCAGGTACAAGCATTTTTACAGGGTTTTTCTTGGTTTAAGCTATCAAAAATGGGCAGTTCTAAGTGTTTTTAGAGGGGTTTTAAGCATTGCTGGATTTGACCTATTCGCGGGGGTGTGGGACCATCCCCCGCAGTCAATGGGGTTCACTGTACCACTATACCTAAGGCTTTATCTGGGCAGGCTAACGACTCGCATACATGGTGTGAGTCAGAAATTTATTTCTGTTCCACATGTGATTGTGTAGGTTGTTTCTATCATATTCACTGAGAAGGGATAATTCGAATGAAATGCTGTCAATTGGGTTACTGCTGAATTGGGAAGTTGGAAAAAACACACATATATATATATATACAGTAGTACCCCGAAATTGTGCAAGGTTAAGTTCCAGACCCCCTCGTACAAGGCGAATTTCCGTGTAAGTTTGGCACGGTCTCTAAAAATGCTAATAAATGCTTGTTTCTAGAATTTAAACACTAAATATGACACTAACCATGCCCCCAAAGTAATAAACTAACTTTTAAGCTAAAGTTACTGCAATTTAATTTAAAAGTTATCTTAATGCATTACCCTTAAAAAAAGAAATACATGGTCGACGTAAAAATATAGGAGTGTGTGAAGATTACTATACTTTTTCTCTCTCTCCCCCCACTCAACCAATATAGTTTTAGTAGTCTTCTCAACCTTCTTTTTTAAAACTTCTTTATTTTGCCTCTTTCTCATTGTTCTGAAATGCTCTATGTCTCTGTGTTTTAGAACGGCACATTTACAGTTTGTAGATGGTACAGGTAAAATTAGATCAATTTAAAATTATCTACTGTACAGGTAAAGACATACAGAGAAACAGTAATACGTAGGTTGCACTAACTGAGAAGAGAGAGAGAGAGAGAGAGAGAGAGAGAGAGAGAGAGAGAGAGAGAGAGAGAGAGAGAGAGAGAGAGAGAGAGAGAGAATCCTTTGACCCACTAATCAGCAACACTCCCCCTTCTTGTCATGTTAAATTGACACATCTGACAGCTTTGCCTTCAGCTTCTCTTCAACGAGTTACAAAGGATGAGGGAAAGATATTTGTTTGTTTAAAATACGTATCACATGAATTTTGTAATTACAGTTATATTATTATTATTATTATTATTATTATTATTATTATTATTATTATTATTATTTAATCTTGTTGTTATTAATATTGAAAATTTAGTAAATATTATTAGGTAAAAATTTATTTATCATACAAAACAAATAAACATATACATGTACCATAAAAATTCTCTCATCTCTCAGTAAATGAGAGAGAGAGAGAGAGAGAGAGAGAGAGAGAATTATTATTTTATTATTCAATGTTATTTAATTTACACATAAAAGCTTGAAAACTTATAAATTATATAAAAAATTACACAAAATCTTTTGCAGGGCTTCTCAGTATTCGCAAATGTTCGTGTGTC
>NC_089743.1:87182470-87237470 GCF_040412425.1 Macrobrachium rosenbergii | reverse complement strand
GATGTCTGTGGACAGATGTCAGGGGACAGTGTGGACTGTTTTGAATAACATGTGGTAGACTGGTTTTGACATGACTAATTATTGATTTGGGAGTATGTGTGAGTTTGATATTTTCAGGCTATTAGCCATAGTGAGACTTCTTTAATCAGAAGTGTTTTGCAGTTCAGAGTTTAGTTATCTAACTGATATTTCATTTATTATGCATTTTAATCTTTGCTTTGTTTTATTCATTTCTTGTTGGGTTATTTGAATAATAAACCTATTTTGTAGAAACTATTGCGTTTCTTTAAATAGTCCATTTAGTTGATTTGGTGAGAATGAGTGCGATTCAGGTGGGTGAACTTCGGAAAAATGAGAGAGAGAGAGAGAGGCGATACAGAGAGAGAGAGAGAGAGAGAGATACACGGTGAGAGAGAGAGAAAGAGAGAGAGAGAGAGAGAGAAAGAGAGTTGAGTGAGAGAGAGAAAGAGGATTAAAATCGTTGAGACGTACGCACACCTTCAAAGGGTGTTAATTCTGTCCTACGTTCACAGAATTAAAGGTTGGCACGGTGTCTTTGAATTTCAAAATGGTGGCAGCCGTGTCTGAATGAAATGGTGGCAGCGGTGTCTTTGATTTTAAATGGTGGCAGTATGATTTTAATGTCTTTAATGATGGCGAAAGAGGAGATTGCTAATAGACTAATTGGTAACGTTGATGCCCAAGGCATAGGCGACTTCACCTAAGAGCTGGTTAACACGGGTCAGTGTTGAATGACTGAGTAGGTCGTGGATTACGGGTGTCTGGGAACCTTTCTTTTTTTTTCCGTTTCTATTCGAGTACTGGGAGTGGGGAGTTGTGAAATAGATCTGGATGATCTCTAGAACAATTTTGGGGTTAACAAAATACCCAAATAAGTGTGAATAGGGGCGATTGTGTTAATTACGCAAAGTGATTATTCAACAAGAATCACTGGTGTCTTTTTTGCTTTGTTTCAGTAGGTGACGTCACAGGTTAGCAAGTTGAGAGATAGGTACTTCGTTTTCTGTTTCAAATTGGTAAGTACCCCATTCTCGTAAGTTGCGCAGAACGCCGCTTTTTGTTCTTCTTTTAGAGGGTAACTTTTTACCTTTCTTAGTGTTCTTTTGGTTTCTCTTTTTATGTTGTTACGCTCAGGGCGTGTGATTACTCACAAAATGCCGGACGATGCAGCAAGCACATCCCAATCAGTTGTGGTGCATAAAGTGACGAACATTTGTGGGGGAATTACAAATTTTAAAGGGTTAGTTGATGGAAAGCCAACCCAAAATATAGAAACTTTCATTGAGTCAGTGAACAATTATCTGAATTCCAAGAAAATTACGAGAATGGCGCTGAAGCTTTAACAGAGGCTAAATCATTTCTGGATTTAGATAAAGGAGATATTGGGAAACGAGCACGCAGTTTCGGGTTCAGAAGGTGTAAAACTTGGAATGAACTGCAGAAATTTCTCGAGCTACTTATGGCGGAGTTCAACGTGAATGCGCAGTTCGGAATTTGCGAGAGTTTCTCAAAGTAAAGAAAGGCAATGATTCACTAGTCACATACAGTGCGAATTTATTTGATGCAGTAGTTGAGTTAAAGAAATCTATAATAGGCTCTCCATGGGTAACTGAAATAATATCTCCTTAGATAATTTTGAAAGATTGTTACACTTTGCTTGCCTTTTAACGTCAGTCCCAGATGTAATTTGTAGATAGTTTTGATAAGAGAATTGATCAGGATACAGACGAATCCTTTTTGTTTGCACAGATTAACAAAAATCCTAGCAAAATGCCCGACACTGGACAGTAGTTTTGTACAGGAGGTGCAAAGATATCAGCTGCGGTTTCCAAACCACAGAATAATGATAGCTCGCATTCGGGAAATGATGCAACAGCTAAGACATGTGCACGAGTAGAATCGGAAGAAAATTCCAGAGAGATCAGTCACAACGATACGTTGTTTTAATTGTGATAAAATAGGCCATAGTAAATCAAATTGCAGAGTGAGATATTGTTCAGTTTGCAAATCTTCAGATCATGGATGGAGATTTTGTTTCAGCCACAAAAGAGTAGAGATTATTCAGGAAGTCACGTGGGGAGTTTTTTCTAGATATGACAGGAGAATTTCCACATGATGCAAGTTCTAGATACACAAAGGAACAGCAGAATTTTCACAAGATAAGTTCGAAAACGGACACAGGATAAATGACTAATCAGGTCGTAGAGTCATCAGAACCTAGGCCGATTGTACGTGGATTCTCTAATGGCAAATGAAATTTCTATTTTCATTGATTCTGGTAGCTCAGTTAACTTAGTAAATGCTGACCTTTTCACTCTGAGGTTTCCAGAGTGCAAATTAGTCCCTTCTAGTGAGACAGTGTGTGATGTACAAGCGAGGAAACTGAATATTTTAGGTCTGTCATTTCTACGCTTTGTATCGGTGGAAAGACAATAGCAGAATCATTTTTGGTCATAGAAGGATTAGTTTTAGGTGAAATGGTTTTGCTAGGACACCCCTTCTTGTATGCGATATAACATCAATATTCTTACGGAGTTCAGGGATTACAACAGGTGAGTCAGGTTGTTTTTTGTTCCATATACACAGAAAGAAACTTGTGAGAAACTTAAGACACAGTCTGAGACATGTGTAACACATTCATTAGAGAGTAAAAGATATTCCGCAGAGATCTTTCAAAGGATTTTTTGTTGGAAGATATTGAATTGCAACCAATGAGTTCCTACATTAGTTAAAGTGTCGCTGAAAAGAGAAAAGTTTCCCTTCTCAAGTGTGCGTTGTTGAGGGAACCGAGAAATTCAAAGACGTTGTGAGTACGGTGTCAGTGAATGAAATTTCAGTCGCAGGCGTGACTTCAGTAGAATTAGTTTTATCAAGACTCAGTGAAAAATATCACAAGGGTACTTATGTAATTGATTTTGAAGAGTTTAATGAAGAGCATAAATTAGTGAGTTTTTGTGGAGACGGAATATGTTTCCTAACGAGGAGCAACAGTTCCGAAGTCAGGTTCTACATGAACATTTACAAAGTTGATTATCCTGAATATTCAGATAAAGTAGAGAAAAGTGTTGAAAGAATATCTAGATATCATTGCTTTGAAGGAGATAAATTAGGAGTTACAGATGTTTAGAACATTCAATCCGCTCTAGAAAAGGGTACAAATCCTATATATATTCCAGCATATCGAATTCCTTTTAAGATCAGAGAAGAAGTAGAAAAAGAAGTTCAGAGGTGGAGTCGGAAGGCATTATTAGACCGTCCACTTCTCCATTTAATTTTTTCCTTTGCTTGCAGTTCCTAAGAAAGACGGTAGTATCAGAGTTTGTGTAGATTTTCGTAAATTGAATGAAAAACATGCCCAGATAGATATCCTGCAGCTTGTTTGCCTGATTTGTTTGTTGAGATCGGTGGCAAGAAATATATATTCATTCTATAGATCTGATGCAAGGGTTTTACAAGTTCCCTTTGTGAGAGTAGCCGTAAATATACAGCATTTTCGGTACCTAAAGGGACATTACGAGTTTAATAGATGCCTTTTGGATTACAAGGGTCCCCAATAACATTTACTAGACTGGTTAACACAGTACTTCATGGCTTGTTAGAAAGTCGGTGTTTTAAACATGGATGATATTTCATATGCACAGATACAATTGAAGAACATCTAAAGGTGTTAAAAGAAGTCCTTGCCGATTACGGTTCGCTGGATTAAAGGTCAAATTGGCCAAATGTGAGTTTCTGAAGAGAAAATTGTCTATTTAGGACATTGTTATCTCTCTAAAGAGGGAGTTAGGAGGAATGATGAGAAAGTTAAAGCACATTGTGAATTTTCCAGTTCCCAAAACCAGGAAACAGATTCGTTCGTTCCTAGGTATGTCGGGTTTTTTCACTGTTTTGTGCGGAATTTTTTCTACAATAGTGTCTCCATTGACAGATTTGTTACTGAGAAGACGTTAAGTTTGTTTGGGGTGATAGTCAACAATTAGCTTTTTGAGAAGCTTAAGAACGCTTTGGTGAACCCACCAGTTTTGAAGTTTCCAGATTTTAGTCAACTGTTCATCTTAGTGACTGACGCGAGTCAGAAGGTATAGGTGCGTGTTTGATGCAGAAATTTGAGGGGAAATTACACCCAATTGCTTTTTATAGCAGAAAGTTCAAAACGCGTGGTAGTAACGAAAGGCTGATGTCAGTTAGACAAGGAGGGCAGTCGTCTCTAGCCTTGTTCATTTTAAGATGTTGTTGTTGGGGAAACAAAGCTGAGATTTTTACAGATCATCAACCGTTGTTAGAGCTTTAATAAGCCAAATTTGTCGCCCAAGAGAGCACGTTGGTTCTAACATTGAGAGATTTTGATGCAAACCTCAAATACATTGAAGGTAAGCATAATGAAGGTTGCAGATGCATTGAGCAGATATTTTCCGGTCGAGGATGAGGAAATACACACCGAATCCTGTGGGGAGAAGAGAGTAAATATTTGGTGTCTAATGTCTCTGATATTAGTAGTTCTGAGAGATCGCATGTAGAGGACATACACGTTCCACAGTGCATACTTGGGGGAGAATAGTGAGTCGGCAGTCCTGGGAGAGATTGTTATTCGTGATAGTGAGAGTAACGCAGTGTGTTATATTACGGGTGAAAAATGTCACTTAGACATAGGCTTGCTGGAACAAAAGCAAGATGAAGATAAATTGTTGTCAGATGCCAAGGCATTTCTTATGAGAGTTTGCACCGAAGAAAGGGTATAAGTTATTTTTTCTGGTCTAGAGTTGAGAATAATTTATTGGTGAGAAAAGTTAAGTATAACTTGCGAAGTACTCTGAAGCATGGGAGATTACACAAATCATCAACAGAGAGTCTAGCAAAACCAAGTTCTAGACATTGTACATTGTAAATTTGGTTCTCCCTATTTGGGTGTGGACAAGACGTATGAAAAACGTCAGGTCAAAGTTTTTTGGAAAATATGTTTTCCGCAGTAGAAGCCTTTAGAAGAAGTGTGCTATTTGCAATGCGAATAAGCCAGCGACGACAGTGTCGTGTCGTTTGGGTTCATATCCCATACCACATAGGCTGTTTCCAGAGAGTGCATATGGATATTCTGGGTAACTTCAGAGTCCGCTTTATGGTTATAGACATTTATTAGTAGTTGTTGATGAGTTGACTCGCTTTGTCGAGATTTTTCCCACTGAAGTACAAATCAGCTGGAGAAGTTATAGCGTTCTTTTAAGGGATAATTTGTCGATATGGTGGTTCCAGAATGTCTGATCACAGACAATGGTAGGGAGTTTATTAATAAGACTTTAGACGGTCTTGTTAATTTGTTGGGGATAAAGAAAGTATCTATAATCCCGTATAGACCTGAAGGAATGGTTATGTGAGAGGGCGAATCGAAAGTAATCGAAGCTTTACGCATGACGGTGGGGAGGTTCCGATAACACATTGGGACAGATTTTGATGAAGTACGATATAGTATCAATACTATGATGAATGACAATTAAGATATCTCCAGCAGAAGCTTGTGGGGATACAAGTTGAAAGGACCTTGATTTGCACAGAGTGTTCAGGGTGATGTTATGGTCACTTCATTGATAAATACAGGAGAGAAAGATTTGCACGTATCAGTAAAGAATCCTTGAACTTAGTTTCGTGCAATGGTAGAGAAAAGTAACGCCGAAATCGAGGGGAGTAGTTTTTTTCGATGGGTGATAGAGTGTTTGTTAAAGTGAATGTTCGGAATGATCTGAATTATAAATTAAGTCCGAAGTTCCACGGACCTTTTGAGATTGTAGAGATCAAAAGAGGGAATAGATTTGTAGTTAAAGATGTAAACACTGGAGTGACGAAATTGACCCATATTTCAAGTAAAGAAGTTAAAGAATTTGTTGGGATGTAAATGTGAATGTTTGTATATATATGATATTTTTTTATTTTTTTTTTTGTCTCCTTGTTCATTTTGATGTTAGTTCTTTAATCATTTGTTTTCGAATGATTTTGGGAATTGAGACATGGGCTAATTTCATACGAGATTTGACCCAGGTGTGTGGGTTGTTATTGTGTTATGATGTATTTCATCATCTGACGCAATGTGTGTGTTGTTTAGATTATTTTTTGGGGGAGGTACTTAGTATATCGGACCGAACAAGTCTGATCTTTTTTTTTTTTTCGCTGGGAGATCGTATTTGAGTATTTTGGATTTTTTTTCCAGTTTTTTTTTTAAAATTAAGGAGCTTTTATTGTGAGTGGTTATAGTTGTTGAGATCATGGGGAGCGATTGCCATTACGTCAATTATTATTTTGTTGAGAGTTAGTCAGGTGTTGCGAAATATTTACAACGGAGTAGAACTTTCTCATGTCTTTTACGAGATATGATACCTTTTAGTGTTTATGGATAGTATTTTTTTCTGTTTGGCATAGAATTTTTTTATGGGTGAGTTTAGAGTTGTGTGCTTTAATAGTGAGTTGACTGTGATTATTCTGAGATACAACACTGGAATTAGTTCACATTGTGAGTGTTTGATTTTGCATTAGTAGTTTTGTTTGGTTCAGTAACATGAAACCCTTAGTTTTGTTATTAGACCTTTTCGAGTGTTTTTGGAGACTAGTAGTGACATGGATAGAGTAGAGACCATGTTCATTTTGGGAGATCAACATCGTTGTCTGGGAGTTGGATTATAAGACGAGTTGTGCTTTTTAGTTAGAGAAGAGGTGTGACAGTAGTGTGTTTTCCAGCTGCGAGTGAGTTGTGTCTGTGGGGTGGTTGTGAATTATCATTAGTTCACATGGACAGACCTGACAGAATGTGACTTTAGACAGTTCCTGTGAGATTTACACATTGAGTCCACCAGTACTCTTCCCGTGTGTTTTTGCAAGGAGTATGCAGTTACAATGATGTGCCAGAGCAACAAGTCGACGACAGTCGTTCACTCGAGGGTCCAGCTGGTTGATTCATCCTGCAGAATCCTGTCTACGGAATTTCGCATTTAGCCGTGCTGTATTCAACAGTTCCGAGAAGATAATTATGCGCCATAACGCATAACGAGCATTTGGTAGTGGAGGTACCTACAACCAAGGTGCCAATGACGGTTCCACCGTTGGAAGACATTGACGATTCCATGATGTTCGAGTATCAGGAATATATTATGCCGACAATTTTAATTGTCTTAATAGCTATTTTACTGATAATTTGTTGTGGGGTAGTAAAGCTTATTCGTGTTTGTAAGATTACATGTAAAGGCTCTAAGAACTCAACCCCAGTGACTTTGAAGTGAGTCATGAGAGCAGTCCTTAAAGCTGCAGTGCAGTAGACATTGCTGATTGAGCATAGCTCTATTCTGTTATGTTTTATACATATGCTTTTTGTTTTAGTTTGTCACATGAGAGCGAGACGCTCTTATGTGGTGGCCGAGCCTCATTTCAGAAAATATGGCATAATTTAAAGGACATATATGCATTTCATAGCTTCAATGCTTTAAGATGTGATGAAAGAATTTTTGGAGTCAGATGGAACTAGGTCGAGAGACCCGAGGTAAAAATCTTGTGTTCAGCAAATAGTTTGATTCCTCAGCAATATTGTCAGTCAGGTGATCTTCCGAAGTGTTATGTATATTCGTGAGCACGCGTTAATTTGATCTAGATTATGCCAAAATCTGCCCTAAAAGTGAGTTTGATCGTTCATTAACGTGATAGAACTGCAGTTGTCTAGACGTAGCTTTGGAGAGGATCCAGGCTTTGAATCGGGCAGATAAGGTAGAGTTTGAAATCTCTGTTTTTATGGGAGAAAATTGAACTTGTGATTTTTACCATGATTTTCTAATCATTATGAACTTTTTGAACTGGTGTGGGAGATTTAATATGAATATTCATACCTCTTTTTATATTATTGTTTTGTCATGTTACGTTTGCATATCTTGCTATGCATTTTACACTTTCCATTATTGTGTTTTGCATTTCATATATTTTTGGAGTTTTCTATCATGTTTAATTCTTCCGACAGATGTCTGTGGACAGATGTCAGAGGATAGTGTGGACTGTTTCGAATAACATGTGGTAGACTGCTTTTGACATGACCACAGTTATTGATTTGGGGAGTATGTGTGAGTTTGGATATTTTTCAGGCTATTAAATATAGTGAGACTCTCTTTAATCAGAAGTGTTTTGCAGTTCAGAGTTTAGTTATCTAACTCGATATTTCATTTATTATGCATTTTAATCTTGCTTTGTTTTATTCATTTTTGTTGGGTTATTTGAATAATAAACTTATTTTTGTAGAAACTATTGCGTTTTCTTTAAATGGTCCATTTAGTTGATTTGGTGAGAATGAGTGCGATCTGGTGGTGAACTTCTGGAAAACGATGAGAGAGAGAGAGAGGCGCGATATACAGAGAGAGAGAGAGAGAGAGAGAGGTGATACACGGTGAGAGAGAGAGAGAGAGAGAGAGAGAGAGAGAGAGAGAGAGAGAAAGAGGAGAAAAATAGATGGGTGTTGCCGTGAGCTTAACGTTCATACGCCTCCTGCTCCCCATGATAAAGATCGTTGAGCACGTTACGTACACCTTCAAAAGGGCACTTTTGTCCTCGTTACATATATACGGTGAGCAAACAAGGGGACAAGGCTTCCACGAAGGTGATCACGAACTACAAACTTGGTATACGGTCACATGAATTTGCCTGCAGGCTTAGAAGGGTCATGCACCTTACGACCATTCTTCTTGCTTAAAAGTGCTTTCAAACTTTTTTAACAAAATCGAGTATGCACTGTTCAACTAGCGGCAGATATTAGTGTCCACGCACGCGCACACAAGACAAGAGAAGGGTAGTGGAGACAACATGAATTTGCGAACGCGAATAAGAAATAAATAGATCGATAAATGAATACAAAAGAAAAAATAAAATAAAATATATACATAAAAATAAAAGTGCAATACTTGAAGCACATATAGAAAACTAAAAATAACTTAAGGAAAACGTCTGAACAAATGACTTAATCCATAGTTTTATACTCCTGATAAGCCATAATAACTGATATTCTTCTTAAACTATGTGATATTACACTACAAAATAGGGTGAAGCAACAACTAATCACACAAAAACAACCGAAACACCTGAAAACAGTGTCTATTCCATAGTTATATCCAAACTAAAGAATATTACAGAAAATACCAAATGCTCATTAAGAAACAAAAACAATTCCTTTAGGGGTAATATCAATAATGGAGAACTGTAAACAATAGAAAACATTTGGTTACCCCCGTCAATCTATAGTTTTTGAGGTTTTCGCCAGCACCTTGTAGAATTCGATGGGGAACGTCCAAGGAAAAGGGATGAGAACTCTGATCAAGGTCTTATTGGTAAATGTCAGTTTGACAGATAGGTAAGAGTAACATAAGAGTGAGATCGTGGCAAAGATCGGTAAACTCCTTCAAGAATAAGTTTCTTCATTACTTCCCAATGTTAGACAAATGGAGTCCCTAATATGCAGAATATGCACAAAATGTCAAAAACGTGCATTTATTGAATGTAACTCAAAACAACTCTTTTAACTGAAGCTGGATCTTGAGAGAGAGAGACAAAACAAAGATGATATCAAAGGAGAGAGAGAGAGATCTGAGAGAACGAGACGTTATTATTCAACCAAGTTCCTTCACCTGTCTGTGTGTATACCCCATACCATCTCAGCTGAATAGCCAAGTTAGAATAGAGAGAGGGTCACGCTAGCTGGCCTGCGTGTCAGATGGCCCCTTTGTTTACAAGTTTCATGGGACTGATTGCCTTACATATTGGCCCCATTTTTAATCAACTTGCTTGTTGCCCTATAACTGAATCTGCCCCTTAGCGATTATGTTGTTCTGTGTCTCATTGTTTATCTGCTAAGTCTCTGTAAATAAATCCCTGTAAATTTGTAAAAGAATTCTAATTCCCATATGGCAACCTTCCCCATTCAATTGTAAATCCAGGAAAATCTAAGGTAAGTTTTCAAATAACTTTTCCTTTTGCTCATAAACTGGGCTTTCTTGGTTTCGTGGCAGCATCATTATAATTTTGTTTCAATTTCTCACCAGCCAAGAGTCCAGTTTATGACATTATATATATATATATACATACATACATATATATATATATATATATATATATATATATATATATATATATATATATACTGTATATATATATATATATATATATATATATATATATATATATATATATATACATACATACTGTATATATATATATATATATATATATATATATATATATATAGTTTACACGGGATCTTCAATAAAATCTTCAAAAGAAGAGTCTCAAATATCTTTCCACGTTCCTTTATACAATATAAGTTTATATGAATGACATTTTATAAAACACGATGAGTTCGTCTATAATACAAGTATACTCCTTTTATGAGAGAAACATTTTATTCTGTTCCGACCTTTCACAAATTCCACGCTTTATTATGTGTGTAAGAGAGAGAGAGAGAGAGAGATATATATATATATAGAGAGAGAGAGAGAGAGAGATGTCTGGAAGTGGCTGTCCTAGACAAGTTAAAAAGTGAATGATTTTCAACCTTAAAAATAACATGCTAGTATGAAGTTATTGTTTAAAATGCTAAGAAAAGCAAATGCGCGTAGACTATCATGGATACCATCATGACCGCACCAAAATTGAAACCCATCAGCCCTTCCTCCCATGACCTTCAACGACCTTTTTCAGGAAAAAAAGTTCCGTTGCATCTTTCCTGTCCAAAAAGATTTCCTCCATCCACTCAATCTACCAAATCGCTCATTCTGCTGGTGCTCCCTGACCTCCCAACCCCCTCATCATACGCACCTAAGTCCTCCTCTATTAATCTACTTGTTATTTCGCATTAAGTGACTTTCTGTGACGCACGGACTTTGATAAATGAAGAGGACTCTGCATATTCTGGTGAGATTACATTCAACGCCACTGAAACAAAATAGAATGCTACATTACGGCCAGATTCGGCATTTAGAAGAACATTAGATCGTTATTCATGCTATTAGCATACATGAAGATGAGCGATTTGTCATTTTTTTAATTGCGAAAAGTCAAACGACCTAACAATCCTGGAGTAAATGATAAAAACTGTCCGTCTTACTTTAATTTTTACATATACGAAATTAACAGATGTTCTCCCTTTATGAAGACTGTTTGTCCTACTTAAATGTTCACGAAAGTCAAGGCAGCAGGATACACAATGCAGAATAAACAGCAAATTTTTTGTGTCCAAAGCATGATTCTATTTTTTAAATATTTTTTAAAGTTTTTTAGAAAAAAGATATTTTGTACATATTTTTAATGTCTCGACTTCGTTCCAGATGTCTCAAAATTGGCAGAGAACGATTTGATGTTCAAAACATGATTAACGTCACGGACATTCTGGATTATAAACATCCCCAACCAAAACTTCCTTGGGGCTGGCGATTTGAATCTCGAAACGTTGACAGATAAATAATTTTCCCAGTTTCAGCACAATGCTTTAGGTGGGAGATACGGGAAGAGAGTCTTCTGGGGAAAAGTATGGAGAGGAACTGGGCTGGTGGAATGAGGATATAGGGAAGAACGGCATAGAAACAAGGGCTCCTATTTCACGACTATGAGATAAATGAGAAAAGTCGTTCTGGGGTTAATGCTAAGCCATTGTTTAAAAAATTCACAGGTTTGTTTAATTCTGGCTAAAGCTCATCTGATATTTTTATATTCCCCAATTATTTGACAGAGAAAGTTTATTTTTCCTCTAATTATACGGATAAAATAACAGGGACGTACATATGCCTTTTATTAGGAACTTCATGCCATTTATGACAAGAAACATTTGCATTTATACACACTGGGGAAGCTCTTTATAAAACACAGACAGAGATTAGTCAGAGGTGCGAGTGATTTATGAGGTGGATAAAAGGTTTTCAAAAGGACGTGATGAAAGAAAGTTGTAGATTAATTTAAGACATCCATACTTATTTGTGGGATAACTTGTCCATCTTTCTCATATTGAAAGACTGACGTCCGTTTATGAGAAATTAGCAAACTCTGACAGATACAGAGTGATAAAAAAATTAGAACGTGGAAGAACAAACGAAATTTTTAGCTGAGTTATAGTGCTAATGTGTATTGCAAATACATTAAAAGAACTGATATAACTGGTTCTGTTCCATTTCCATCAAAAGAAATTCTGAATTTTTTAAATATTAGTTTTTGCCATAAAAAAAGCAGACCTCAATCGCTACATTTTCAGGTAAACCAGTTTTTATCGTACATATATCACACATATTATATATTTATTTCTTAATTATTAATAAAACTGTTATTTGACAGCTAAAAGGAAATAATGACGTATAGTGAAAACAGAATACAAAATTCACATTGTTCACATACTTTACATATCTGGATTTAAGAGAAAGCAAAAAGTATGATTATGAAAGCTCAGACGCCGTATACACAAAATAAAATTAGGGATAGCTTTACCTGAAATACATACACACATAAAACATAGCAGGAAAATTAATAACGCGACAAAAGAAAATGTGAGATAAAAACAAAAAATATTCTTTCGATATAAAATTAAAAAATCATGAGTGGAGTAAATATAGAGATTTTTGTTCCATGTTTCACCTCATTCAATAATAAAAGAAGAGAAATGTCCATCTGTACTTTACGACATCCCTTAACCGCACATACACTTCGATTCTTTTCCTTCCAGGAAAACACCATTGGGATCGAGAAGTTTCCTCTTGAATGTTAGCGTCGAAATTTTTATTTTTAGCATGATAAGAGTAAAAGCAAATAAACAAGAAGAACTATATGCTTTGTTTGGAGAACCATCCATCTACATTTGTTTCTACGATAAGAGAGAGAGAGAGAGAGAGAGAGAGAGAGAGAAGGAGAGAGAGAAAAAATACATCGTGTAAACAAGGCGCAACACAGCATGTCCTAAATTTCTTTACTATGAGGCAAAATAAATCCAGAAAAGATTTTTGTAACAGCCACCAAAAAGTTATATGAGCGGGCTCGAAATGTGGTAATGAAACTATTATTTTCCTAATGCACTGTGGGGTGACAAAAGGGAATGGGGGAAATGGAAAAAGATGATTATCATTCTCACTTCAAAAATATATTCTCAATGGTATCTCTAAATCAAAAGATATGCTTATAATTATTGTATTATAAGGAAATAACAAAAAAAGGCGATCCATAAAAGATGTTGAAGCAAACACAGACATAACGCGACAACTGAGAGTTCATTCATAGCAACAAAGAACGATATGATCCCAGTCAAAATAACACAACGCAGTGTTCGCGACAATTGAGTAATACTGTTTTGTACGGTCATTATTAACGGAATGCAAAGCTTTAATTGCTTTTGGGGAATTTTAATCCGAAAATACATGCAATGTCCAAAAACATTATATATTTTATCATGATCATAGCGTCAGCTTATTATGAACGTGGTTAAAATACGGTGGAAACAGTACATGCTCATTTAAGTATGCGAGGGAAAGCCTGAAAAATGAGAATTATCTTTGCAAGTAGTTATGAACAGAAAGAGTTTACTATAATATATCTCAAGAAAAGTTTATTATTTAACATTTATAAACTTCCAAACATACGTTTACAATAATTTTGAAGAGTCCAACTCAAGTTTTAGGAACAAATAAAAGTTATAAACACTGTACACCTTCATAAAAGCGAATAAATTAGTGGCATACTTATACAAATTACAGATCAGTTCGTTCAAAGAGCTGCTTAAGAGTACTTTATAATTTAAGTTATCTCCTAACCCTCTCACTCAAATATCAAGACGTACCTAAGCCTTTTAAGTATCACGTTCAAGAGTGTACTTGCTAATAAATACTGGAATGCCAAATTATTAACAAGTTTTCCAGGTTCTCGGTATGATATGTGATAACCCTGCCGTTTCTTTTAAACGAATTAGAATATTTTTAACAACCAACTTCCATTCGAGTAATTATTTTCCTTAACTTGTTATAAAATCAAATTTGAAAAAGAAAGTTCCACTTTGGGGAGAGGATCATTTTGGGGAGAAACAAATTGATGGTTCTGAACACGTCCACTTCTTCAGAGATCCATAGGCACTGCAAGGAGTAAAAAAATGAAAACCAACGACGATATGAGGTTCAAAATAACCATAATCAAAACGGGAGAATTGTTTTTTCTCCAGTTATATTCCCTAAAATTTATGGTAATGATCTCTCCCAAAATGTTTCACTTGTGAGTCACTAAGTCCACCTAAGGTCATATTTATTAAAATTCCACATTTTTCAAGAAACAGTGAAACAAACAAACAAACAGTTAAAACATTACTACTCTAATTTTGGAGGTATCGTAACTACAAATTTCCAGACGAGGTGTCGAAGTTTATTGAAAAAACCACATATTGCAAAACAGCAAACAAATTTTGAACACCCTTGGAAAGAAATGTATCCCTTAAAAATTCAATATTTCAAGAAATCTTTTCCCCTTTTCTCTGATGTTGAATGTTATAAAACCAGTTTGAATCATCCAAATGTCAAAGGTGACGGTAAATTCAAAGGATATTTATATATACATATACAGAGTTCAACCGAATATCTCACTTTCTTGAAACCAGCAACATATATATATATCGTTAGAGGCACGGTGTGTCCAGTTGCCATGGCAAGAGGGTTCAAATCCAATCGAGAAAAGAAAAGCACATGAAAGATAAGTAAGATACAACTCCACCCAGGTGGTGGTTATAACTACGAAGAGCTTTTCCTTCACAGCAGAAAGAAGAGGGCACTGCAACATCCGAATTTCAACGCACCCATTTTCTCATCCCACAAAGTGGAAAATGTCAGAGAAAATGAAACCTTGTGAAACAAACAGAAACCAGACGGAGAAAATTGACAGGGGATTTTGAGAGAGATTCTGTATTTCACATAAAATTACAGAATGTTTAGATTTCTTTTCGATGTGCTTGATGTTATGGTGTTCCGCAGGACAGATCAAATTTGACTAAAAGTGGACCAAGTATTAGATGCCATTATTTAGTGCCAATTGTGAGCCAACACCAACCGACCCAAGAGAGAGACAAGATTGTCCTGCATACAAAGGAATTTAACACACACACACATATATGTTTATATTATCATTTATAGAACAGCTATATATATCATATATATATATAAATTTTGTATACATGAAACAGGTAGTTTTTGTGTTTAAAGCATGAATTAATATTTTAAAATTTTGCATAAAATGTAGTAAGAGAAATGAGAAGTATTTGCCAATAGTCAACTCACCAACTACCCTGCTCCAGAGAGAGAGAGAGGAGAGAGGAGAGAGAGAGCTTTGAGAGAGAGAGAGAGAGAGAGAGAGAGAGAGAGAGAAGCATTCTATCTTGAACCCTCACCATTGAAGGTATAAATATGTTCATAAGTTCTCCTTTTCACGTTGAAAGATTCCAGATTAGTCAAACATGACGTGTTATCTCATTACAATGTCTTGCAACCACGCCCTCATCCTCATCCAACAGGGGTTTGAAAAGTACTTTCAATCATTTCAATTTAATAACAGGTCTTTAGCTCACTGCATTCATTCAGATATGCGATGCATGCCATTACCACTCATGATTCAAACTATTGGTGTCATGGTATTTTTCTGTTACGATACTTTCATCAAAAAGAGAACGGCGATGCATTCAAATATCCAAACAAGGTAATATCTCCTCTCCACACACACCTCAGGGCCATCCTCACAATATAAAAACAAACAAATTACACACTGAAACACACACACAAACATAAAACCATGTGTACACTAAATAAATAAATTATATATGCATTTTTCAGAATATATATGTCCTATAGAACTATAATATATATATATTGTTAAACTGCAATAAATGTGAGAAGAATCTGTATGCATTTATATAGAATTGTTTAGTTAATTTAGGCAGTTCAAAAGCAATTTGACCGGAAGGCTTATTTCCCTAAATGTAAGGTTGAGATTTGGAATCGCTACTTTTCTGTTCAATTATTTGGCTTGTTGGCAAGAATCTGATCATTTAATCTTTGTCAATTTAGTTTACCTTTAAACTGGATCTTGATCACCATACTGGAAATATGAATACATTTAAGAAATTTCTTGGGATTCACATTTGAATCATCTTGGCGTAGTCTCTCTGACAGTTTCCAAAGATACTTTAAATTTTGATTTAATTCATCATCAGAAAGCTATCAAGTTTACCTAAGACAACTGTACGGCACGCCTCCACTTCTGAATCTGAGGTGTAAACCAACGTTTTCGGAAGATACTAATGCAAAAGGAATTAAACCTTTCAAGTTAACAAAAGTATTTCTGGAAACACTGTGTTTACTAACGACAACTAAAAACTTAATATAGAAATCATTACAATGTGGCTTAACGCCATGACGCCTACAATTGAAGGAACCAGGCTATATCCACCTTTGAACAATAATGCAAAAGTGGCAAAAGATTAAACAGCATTTCTGCCATTAAACCGATGGAAAATCAAAGAAAAGCCAGAAAAAATTTGCAATTAAAGACGATTAGAACTATAGTACAGTACAACTCTGTCAGCAGGCTTATTTCTCAACAGTGACTTTTCTATAGTATTTGGTTGCTTTATCAAAATTTACATTATTTTTTGGCAGTTGCATTAATTAATCAGAATAAATATGCACGAATTTATGCATGGCCATAAATGAAAATAAAGCCTGTGTTACAAAACTAATTTGTTAAAAGTGGTTTCCATCAATGCCCTAAAGCCTGAGTAACACAGCTTAGGTTGAGGTTATTAGTCAAGTTACCTTTTGAGTTTGGTTTTTAGGGTTTTCTGAAAAGATGGCACCCTATGCCAAGCTGAGAGATGCATGGAACGTTTTTCAAGAGAGGTGGAGATCATAACAAGAACATGTCTGTTCCTCACACCCTGTGTTATAGCCCATTGCAAAACATCAACATAGGGAGCACGATCAAAGATGTAGGAGAGTTAATTATAACTGATGACAATAAACAAAAGTTTTTCATAAGATGACACAAAATTAGGGCTCATTATTTTGAACCCATAAACACTATGCACTAAACGATAAATAAAAAAATTAAATTACAATTTAAAAGGTAAGACATTACAAAAACATTTGTATTATCAGAAACAACCACTAGAGGACTTATCCCAAATATAATGAGCCCCTATTCCAAAACACCTCTAAGGTTACGTTAGGTTGGTATTTTTAGGTTATAGATTTTAGTGACCTATCATTTTCTAGCCATTTTTCAAGAAAAACAAATGGTTTTGGTGAATTTTCCAAAACTCCAGCCAGCCATTTCGGAAGGTTCCTAATTATCCATTTTTGCATAAAAACCATTTTATATTTTTCATTAAAAATGCTAGGGAAATGACAGGGCACTAAAGAACCTGAAAATAGCCAATATCACGTAACCTAGGGGGTATTTTCTATACACTTTGCCTTGTTAGCTATGGAGGGGGTAAAGTGTTACCTTATAAGGCATCTTTAATCATTATTTTTCTAGTTATTAAGCATTTGGGAAGGTCATGTATTGAGAAGGAAAAGAAAATGATTCATGAGTTTTATGCCAAGAAAAAATTTTAATGTGTGAAAGGTGGCTGAGTCTAGAAGGAAAAATAACCACTGGTTTTCACGCAAAAGTGCAGAAGAGCTGGAAGTCTTGTTGCAACTTATAAAATTTTACCACTAAAGTAAGTTACAATCAATTTCTAAAGGTAATAACACCATCTTGCGTTCTTTAGTTTTTATAAACACACAGAATAGGGCTGTATGCAGGGCCGAGGATAAACCCAATCTGCGCTCCGAAGAAAATTAGCCGCCATTGTTTTTAATTCTTATTATCGAAAATAAAAAAAAAAAAAATTAATGACTTTAAAACGATCTGATGGTAAAATATAATTTTGACCTTGGTTTATTAGACAGCATCAGCTGAAACAAAGTCTACAGTTAAAAACTAACCTAAGGTGCATCTCTGAAATGGTTTCCAGCAATGGAAAATAAGTTAACACGGAGGTAAATTTGAAACCCATGTTACCGTTATTTAAAAGGAAACAAACACACCATTTGAAATAAATATAAGCCCAGCATAAAAAAAAAATGACAAACAACATTCCAAGACGCTAACGCCGCATGCAAGACACCTAACTTTGCCGTGTCAATTAAGCTTTCAACAATCGTAAGGTATTTCTACGAGTTCTACCAAATGTTTTGACATGTGTCAAGTTTTCTGAAAGGTAACTGACTTGTCTAACAAACAGTGCAAGGGTAATAACGCTCTCATTATTTCAACTGACCTGACATTCAACGCTGTACGGTAGTATGAGTTGAACAGTTTTAGACGTTTTCTTACATCTCGAGGTCCTCATTAGGTCACTATAAACTCTTGTTGAACTGAAGGGCGTTGTGTGAAAATGTTTTGGGGGTATTCCAGTATATCACTATTTAGATGATCAAATTTGAGCTGAATAGCCCATCTTATCAATAGTTGTTCAGCTGACGATGTCTACACACACTACGAAGACTACTGAAGACTGACTGAAGAGCTTCAAAGACTCAGAGAGTTACACCAAGACCACCGAGACACCCTCGGTGTTCTTGGTTACAGTCAAGCCTTATGAAGAGATCTTGCCATAAATGGCTCCAAGGAGGAGAGTATCAACACTATAAATACAAAATTACAGTATTGTGCCAACTAAGAGAAATTAGAAAATACTAGGATGTTAAGAATATAGGAAAAAGACCTACGAAACAGTAGCAGAAACATCACGGAACATGGGTTCATCGAACTAGAGGAAATGCAATATACAGTAGGATCCGACGAAGGATGTACGAACAACCATAAAGGCACAGTAACCACACCGTACTGGGGATTATAGCGGAGTCCGGCATATGGCCAGTAACCTACAGAATGGAATATAAAAACAAATTATGCTGTTTCATAACATAATAAACTCGAAGGAGAAAAGACCAATTACAGAGATAATACACCAACTAAGAGTCGCCTATGGTGTGTGTTGAAAAAGCATATCGACCATATGTAATAGATAAAGGAATGAGAAAGTACGACAAAAAAAGGTACCGAAAAAGAAAGCAAAGATCAAAATTAAGCAAGAAATTTAAAAGACTTGGAAGAGAAGAGGAAAGAAATGAAGAAGATGAGGGAAAATGAGTTCATTAGGAAAGCCATGCTGAATATGTTGGAATTGAAGGCTAACTTCCGGGGTAAATGCAAGAACGAGGTTTGTGATACTTGCAGAGTGGAGGGGCCCAACACCGAACATTTATTCGTGTGTAAGACCCTACATAATATAAGAGAACAGGGCATTACTTTACAGATCCTGAAATCCCGTAACAGAAAACTGGGGGAATACGTAAGACTAGCCTTGAAAGAGGAATTTTATGAACCTGGGAAGCTCTCGTTGTCAAAGCCAATAACATGGCACTGCCTCAGTAACAGGAGAGCTGAAAGGGTGAGGGTTAAATGCAAAATAGAAATTTATTTGCAATATTTAGTAAAAATTAGTTTAGAAGCATCTTTAACTTTCTGGGGTTCTTGTTGCAGACAAGGGTAAGAGTCAAGGATTAAAATAAAAAGTCTGATGTACTATTTAAGTAAAGCTACAGACGTTTAAAACTGTAAATAACAAGGGAATTCAGTTTCAGTTTAAATAATGTAATAACAGTATGAAAGAGAAAAGCTATAAAGTAAATCTTTTTCGAGCGAAACAGCTGCGTATTGTGCCCGCAATTGTGGTTGTGGAGTGAGAGCTTAGGAGCCCTGAACCAAACCTGGCTACAGCCATCTTTGAGAGAGCGAAGCAGTGCATCGGTTGCAGAGGGTTACTTTGTTTTGTGACGTCATATGCAGAGTCGAGACATTCTTACGTTAAGAAGAACAAATAGCATAATTAAATGGAACTGAATTAACACGACGAAGAAAGGCAAAAAGAGTACATCACCAAAAGATATGAAACGTCACTTTCATGGCTGACACAATAGCATCAAAACTTAAATATTTTGACTTTGGTTTTCTCTTGACCTAAACTTGCCCATTGAAAGGCAAGCAGTGTTACCCAAATATATTAACTAATTCATTTATTTAATTTCCTTGGCTGAAGCGTTTCATATCAGATTTTGTCGTTCTCGGTGTTTTATCGAGATTTACTTGAGTTTAACTATCACTCAGAAATATGGAAACGGCAATTGCGATATCACTCATTACGATGAATGTTTCTCTATTCATTCAGATGGCATTATTTGGCTTCTTTTCCTTTTTTGAGTTCCCGAGAAGTCTTCAGATGGCATTTGCTTATGCAAAATACTCCATATTTCGGCACTTTTTCTCATCACTCCAAGGGGAAACTTAAGTCTTCACTGTTGCCTGTAAACATCAATTATGCCACACACACACATACCATTCACAGTCCACATTTCTTACTCACGACTCTTGGCTTACATCTACTGGTCTCTCCCTAACTTCTCACATACCTCTATTTCAAAATACTTTCAAACAGCCCAGGACAGAATGTGGTGGCATGAGTTCAACGAGGGTGCCCAGGAAATGATTGATCTGATATATATATATATATATATATATATATATATATATATATATATATATATATATATATATATATATATATATATATAATGTTTTCCATGAAATGTATAAAAATGGAGAAAAACTGTGTATATCAGTCTGTAGATTGTAAATATCCTTGGTACTGAAGGAGACTGGAGAGTGTCTGCAAGAAAATAGACTTCAGAGAAGATGGAAATGTCTGTAACATGTAGGGCCAAAGTAGTGTTGACACTTTTGGGAAGAAGGAAGCCATGGAAAGAGAGTCTACTTGTGGCTAGTGTACAGTATATATTATCTTTGAGGGAGCTGTTTTAATAAACTGCCCTTCAGTAAAATGATTAAGGCACATAACAGCGAGACGTGTGAGAGGTAAAAAGTCACTCTGAGATACCTTACCCCAGATGCGTCAATGATGAGCCCCAAGAAAACCAGCGGAGATATCAGCTTCATTTTATCAGTGTGAAGGACGCTCCATTGTTGTGTTTTTTTTGTTTTTGTTTCTCTTGGTCCTTATACATAGGTAATCTAAGTGATGTTGGCTTCTCTCTATAGCTCTGAAACAAGAAAAATGTGTAAGCAAACAAAACTGAACCGTGTTGTCTATCTACTCACCTCAGAGTTCACGGTTATTGATGTCTCAATTAAAAAGCTAGTTGTATCAGTAGAATTCGAACTGAAGTCTGTCGATGTTTGTTAAGGTGTCGGCTGTGCTTGTGGTGGAGCAAAGGATTTTAGTGACGCCTCTCTATTCCCCACTGCTGATAAACTGGCGCCATTCCCACGTAAACCAGGTAGCTGGGTTACGTTGGTCAGTGGTCCTCCGTTTGATGGAAGTTTGCCAGGAAGTCGGATCAAGGTAACTCTAGGGTCTGGTTCTTTGTGGCGTCTCGTTAGTGAAGTAAGAGGCGTTCCCTTTGCCAATGAATATGCAGATCAGAACCCCGACTCCCTGATGAGACACTTTGAGGAACCAGACCTGAAGGGTTGCCCAGAGCAGCCCCTCTGTCAGATGTTCGGTCATCAGATTGCGCCCAAGGACCCTCAACTATTGTAAATAGCTTCTGGTTCACATGGGATTGATACCAGCCAGTCTGTGATGAGTGCTTGAGAGGTGTCATCATAATCCTTTGCTTCAGCACTCTCTCTCCCACTGCCTTTGCATAAATATAGCCAACATCATCACCAAATGTTAACATTCACGTTAAAATTATACATTTCCCGTGCTTTTTTTTTTTTAATCACTTGTACAATTCCCCTAGTAAAATCAAAACCTCCCTTAGTGTGTTCACACCTTTCCATGGATGAAACAAATATAGGACGTGATCATTCTCCAACAGAGAAGGTAATTGTAAAGAAAATTGATAAGCCACTACAAACTGAATTATACTGATACCCCCACTATTTTTTAATGAGACATTTATAAGATAGGGTTTTCTTTAAGATTATTATGAATCTTATTATTACCATTGTATATTTATGTTATATTAAATAGACTGTTGGTATCAATGTAATCAGTTTATTATTAATATAATGATTTTATCATCCAGTTAATAATGAAGATAAGGAATGGTCCTCAGAAAGAACAGACTGCCATGAGTTTCCTTACAATAAGAGTTTCGTCAGCAATAAACCTGCCAAGAAGGAAGACCATACGCAGCTTCATAGTGAGACGACCAGAGGATGACTGGTAATGCTCTAAATTTTTCCAACAGTACCTGTCTTTACATTATGCAGTGTCAAGGTGGCACTTCAGGAGTACATGATACTATCTTCGTCGAGTACCTTCATGAGACCACTGGGTCATATTTTTAGATTCTCATGGGCTTTGCCCGAGACTGGTTCTCCAGTGGGAGATGGTAAATACTGGAACAACGTACGAGACTGGTTCTCCAGTGAGAGATGGTAAATACTGGAACGTACGAGATTGGTTCTCCAGTGAGAGATGGTAAATACTGGAACAACGTACGAGATTGGTTCTCCAGTGAGAGATGGTAAATACTGGAACAACGTACGAGATTGGTTCTCCAGTGAGAGATGGTAAATACTGGAACAACGTCCGAGACTGGTTCTCCAGTAAGAGATGGTAAATACTGGAACAACGTACGAGATTGGTTCTCCAGTGAGAGATGGTAAATACTGGAACAACGTACGAGATTGGTTCTCCAGTGAGAGATGGTAAATACTGGAACAACGTCCGAGACTGGTTCTCCAGTGAGAGATGGGTAAATACTGGAACAAATGCACGAGACTGGTTCTCCAGTGAGAGATGGTAAATACTGGAACAACGTACGAGACTGGTTTTCCAGTGAGAGATGGTAAATACTGGAACAACGTAAAGTAAAAAGAAGTTTGACACTGCGGGACAGAATGAAAATCAAAAGGACGACATCAGGGCGATTGTGATGTAAGGACGCTACAAAGAACATTTTGTGCCATCTAGAGAACTGCTGTGCAAGGAGTACTCTTGGCTGTTTCACTGTGTGGGTATCAGTGCTGATGGGGAGGCATGCTGAACTAGCCCTTAAAAAGAACAGTCACCTCTGTTCTTCCTTGAGTATACGAGTATACAGCTCAAAGAAAAGCGTTATCATTGTCTTTCAAATGATCATACCACTGATAAGTACTGCAATATAATATTGTGCACACAGATACCCTGTAGGGAGGGTACCCCTGCAGCGTACTGTATTCACTGTTAGATTTTCTTTCTTTGCAGACTCCACTTGGTCACCAATTGCATTGTTTTTGCCTTTATTTTCTAAGTGTTCCACATAGATATACAGACTCTTTAACTTTATCTCCTCCAGTTTTCCCCTCTTATATAACAACTAATTACGTGGAGGAGCCTTTTGTGGGTCTAGAAATGTGACTCAGTCGTCTCATTAAAAAACTTTATAATAATGATAATAATGCACAAGAATGACTTAGCCTCTTATGTATGGTTTTGAAATCAAGAAATAGATGAATATAATCCTGAGTGTACCTTCCGACAAAGGAACTAATCCTCCAAGTTTAATAAAAGCTATGATATAGAGGCTCTGCCACAGCCCTTCTGTTAAGAGCATTGGCTGTATGGTTATCAGCAGGCATAATACAATTAGTTCTGGAAACACACAAGCAAACTGAACCAAAAGCATGACCTAAAATTTCCTTTTGACCTTTGAACCTCTAAGTATGACCTTGACCTCACTTTGCATACTATTTTCATTAATGTATACCAAATATGAAGCCTGCTGGATGCGGTTCAGATTATTAGAAAGGGTTAATACTTAACTTTTGTTTTATGAGCATGAACTCTACCATGTCCTTTACTCTCCTTTGCATACTGGCTTCGTTTCCCTTTGCATATGGCTTCGTTACCAATACAACTGCCAAATTCAATTCTTTATCTCAAATAGTTTCAAAGTCACGGCCAAGGTAAAATTTTCTTTGAATGATCTTGGACTTGCAAGATCTGACAATGACCCTGACTTTACCCTCGCACTGCACACTGGTTTTATATGAGTTCAAAAATAAGAAAACTTACACTCCTAAAAAGTTGCATTTCTGTCTCCCAAAATTTGGAAAGTTCTTGCCAGTCAAAGGTCCACTTTTGGTGAAGATTTTTAAAAAAGTCACTGATAACTTTGCGGCATCTTGTTAATAAAAACAGATAAAACAAAGTTTGTCAAAACAACCTGTTTCCTATTGCTTTATCTATCACCATTCATCCTTTTCTGTCTTATGCAATGTTTCAAAGTTATCAGGAAGCCTCCTTTTCCACTTTTTAACTGACCATTTTCATTCGGTTGAAGTTGATATTGCCTTTTGTCCATCCTTCCTTTGCCATTGCTCTTCTTTCCATCACAATCATTTCCTCTAACTCTCACCGTCTTCCGTAAGCAAGAGCACAAGGGAACTACCGCAAATTCGTGCCCAAATGAGCCATTTTCTTTCCTTAGCTGGGCTTTTCTGTCCCAGGAATATTCGCTTTCCCTCCAGAGATCTTGACCAGGATTTGACCAGAAAGCTCTATTCGGTAAAGGGACGATATGTTGAACAAATCTACATTGGACGTTTTAAAAACCTTAAATGATTAGAGTTGATTAGTGAGAGCTAAATCGAGACAAGTACCGTCCTTGTAGATAACTTACAGAGAATGCGTTGCACTCCGAATGCCCACAGAAATACTCACTATTAACCCCTGACCAAAGTGACGTACTTACCAGAGTGAAATACTGATTGCACACACACAGATCTGAACAGAGGAATCACTGAATCAGCCATCATGACTGCGGGTCGACTGGTTCTTTTCTTGAAACAGAGTTGACACTTATCGGCTGATATGCTTATCAGTGATTTACAAATGTTAATAAAGTCTTCGATATCTTGGCAAGAAAAGACGGAGACCAAGAAATTTCTATATAAAAGAAATGTTCATTTTCCGCTATCAAGGCTAACCGTGCAGTAGAACAAGCATCACTGTGTGTGGAGTGTTCATCCATACGGAGACCTAAAACCGTCGGGCAGACCTAGGAAACGTTGGAGAGGCAATCACACGAACAGCCTGATTGGTGGTGGTTGCCGGTTTTGTGCAAGCTCGAGTATAGTGTTGACAGAAAAACGAGGCCTGCTGTTGATCTTTGGACTACGCCAGCCAACAAAGACTTCGGAGCGTTTATTTGTACTGAAAATCTGAGAGCCGGATTATGGCGTGGGAAGGGCTGAAGAAGAAGAAGAAGAAGAAGAAGAAGGCCGAGAAGCGTATAGACAAAGATGGCTGAATTGAGATGGCGCACAACAGAGCGAAGTAAGTTGCGGTGATGGCAGCGGCTCACAACGAGGCCCGGAGACCGAATGTGTGTGGGCGAGGAAGAGAAGAAAAAGACTTCTGTTTCCCTTCTCATTAGCGCCGTATGTGCCACTATGTGCCACATTTGCCACCCAGGTATATTCTGGGTTGTCCTGTGGGATGCAAAGACAATCAGAAGACGTCAGGGCGCGTCGGATTACTAGTTTTGTAGGAGGCAGATTTCACTGTGAGTCTGCTGCTGCTGAATGCCGTCGCCGCCGCCGCCGCCGCCAAGGATGCCGGTAGAGACAAGAGTTCTTTTTTTGCTCTTGATCCCATTCCTTTGATTTTCTCTTTCTTTTTCTCCTTCTTATTGTTCTCTTGCATCCTCATACATTTTGCAAAAATTAGTTCCTAGTTCCCAGAGGCGCGCGCTCACACGGATAGACAGACAAACAGGCGGACACGGACACACACACACACACACACACACACACACATATATATATATTATATATATATATATATATATATATATATATATATATATATATATATATACATATCTATACAGAATGATATATATATATATATACCTTCTTGCTGTTCACTAAGAGCTTTCGATGGATTTAAGAGTGTTCCATACATGAGGAACAACGATTTGCAAGAATTGTGCATAGTAATTACTTGCATCCCTGTTGATGAAATATATCAAGAAATCGACCGATTTTTAACCTCATTAGCATGCACCTAGGCCGTCTTAAGGGGATTAACTGAATCCCGTGTTTTAGAAAAATCGTAGAATAATATATTCCCACAAGCTAACTGGTATCACTTTAAGAGTATCTCAAATCTACGCTTTGCCATTTCTAAGCGAGGAATTGAGACAGTGCAAAGATTACTGAAAATGAAACTGTAAAACTAAATAATCTATTAAGCAAAAATATTTCTCTTCCAATGGCATATTTGTAGGAATAGATTAGACTGTACTGAGGGCAGTTCCTCTTTGCCATACGGACGAATGTTTATGTAGAATACTGAGGGCAGTTCTTCTATACTGACGAATGTTTATGCAGAATACTGAGGGCAGTTCCTCTCTCCTATACTGACGAATGTTTATGTAGAATACTGAGGGCAGTTCCTCTCTCCCATACTGACGAATGTTTACGTCGAGCACTTTTGAGAGTGCTTCCACGCCACAGTCAATCGTATCACAAACACACTGGCAATTTATCGATTACATGTCACAGACATGTTGAAAACAAGTCAACGACGGTAAGCGGAGGCTGAATGTCTGGAAAATGCTGGACAATAGTGTGAAGCACTAGGCAGGACTTTGATAAGCTGAGGATAACAAGTGCAGGCATTTAATGTATTTAGGCATTTAATGTATTTTTCAGAGTGCCCAAGATACTAGCTCCAGCTATTAACTTTACAACTGAACTGAAAAAAAGAGGCATTATTTGCCATCTCTAGATGTTTTGATCTTCAGAGAGCATCAAAATGCGCAACTACAGTTCAGAAAATATAAACTTTTAGTGTTTCTTACATCCGATTATGATGTCTGGGCAAATTTCAAGATTGCCTACAACCTCCACCCAAGGGGACATAGGCTATAATGGCATGGGTAATTATCTTGGAGGAGAAGTTGAAACCATTCGTCAACGTCTGATCCATTGGCCCTTTCTTCTGCATACACCATCGAGAAAAATATCAAGAATGCGAATAAAACTGACCACTTGCGTCCAAGAAATAACCAACAAATAGAATTAAAAAGGTAATACATGATTACTAATTATCTCAAAACCAAAAACGTCAATTTTTCATCAATAAAAAAAAAATCGGGGATGACGTCGTCAGTGTATTTGAATACACGTGTTTGTGTAAATATTCTGATGAAATTCATATTACGGGGAAACTGGTAGATACATTTCTCAAACCTTACCCGACTTAAATGGACGGTAATTTACGAAACGATTCACGCGCACTTCAAAGATTCAAGTCGAAGCAATGAATGGAGTGAGACTGTTTTATATTTTTTTTCTAAAGAGTATCTACCTGAAATAGAGGAAGAACTGGGAATCTGCCCTCACCATTCAAACCTACAATGGAAACCTGAGCAAGGGCGATATTATTAGCACGCCTCTCTAAAACTGTTGTCATCGAATCCGCCCGCTGGGTCGCAAGGTGTCAGCTAATGAGGGCTGAATTAGTCAGTGTCTTGACTTTTGCTGTGACAGGTTCAGTAAGGTAATTACTATTTATAATCGCGCCTAAATTGATGCTCTCCCCACCCACTTATCTCTTATAAATTCCCCAGTATTCAGGGCAGTAGGAGTATCACGAACCAGGATATGACAGTATGATTATACACACACACACACACACACACACATATATATATATATATATATATATATATATATATATATATATATATATATATATATATATATATATACATATATGTATATATGTGTAGATATATACTGTATATATATATATATATATATATATATATATATATATATATATATATATATATATATATATATATATATATATATATATATATATATATGATTATGCTTCCGTCGCTAGAAAACTTCAATTTAAGGAGGAGCAGGACAGCCAGCAGTCATGGAAAAATTGCAGACATTATTACATAAATAACGAAATTTGTAGGCTTCATGAACAGACGTAGACTTGCAAAAATGATTGCATAGTAAGGCAACTGCTTTTGGGCAGTAACAGAAGGACGTCTACGATTTATTATTCATAAAAAATTGGCCGATAGGCAATTATATAGACAGAGAGATAGACAGAAAGATCATGGGATAGATAAAGAGATAACGAGTAAAAACGAAGGAACCTAACAGATTAAGCTTCAGTAAAAACCAACGGACCAAATCAAGCCTTATTTCTGGAGATATGGGGCTAGTTCTGCGGCTTTATAATTAGAATGCTCGTAATTAATGTATACATGATTCTCGGTGCTACAAAATTCCTAGACTGAATTAGAAGCCGCGTTTGTTTTTTTGTTCAGAAATAAAAAGACACTGCGAAACTTACTTTTTTAATGCATAAAAGAAAAACCAGCAGTCATAATTACGAACACTTCCCGTTCAATTCAAACCGCTCAGAAAACGCCGCTTTCAGTGTACTCATAGCGTCGAAAGTCTGTGAAATAAGATGGCACCGTTTACGTTTTTCCGATACTGATTTCACGCAAGATTAAACGCCAAGTTCCCGGGTGGGCGACGAGAATATTAAAAGAAATGCAAGTTGGAAAATGACCGTTTGGGACAGGAGTTTGCGGGATCATACAGAGAGAGAGAGAGAGAGAGAGAGAGAGAGAGAGAGAGAGAGAGCATCATAATGGGCACTGTACTATTCTGGGAGTGCTTCAAAGCATAATACAGTTAGGAGAATATAAATTAATTGATAAGATTGTGGTATCTTGTTTTATAATTCATTTGCCAACTAACTAATTTATTAGGAAATTATTATGCTAAAAAGCCTGTTAGCTGAATGAAATATAGAATTTTTGATTCATAGCCATTATATATATATATATATATATATATATATATATATATATATATATATATATATATATATATATATATATACTGTATATATATACTGTATATGCATGCGTGTGTCTGTGTGGAGGCTGATAAGATGAAGTAAAAAGTGTACATTTCGTAACTATGGGGAAGAAGGACAGGAAGACTTAGTGATGGAGAGACGGTGTGCAAGAGGTATTGGAAGGGAAGGGCCTAGACGTCCAGGGAACGTGAGCGAGAGTGTGTTCAAAATGCAGGTGAGGGGCACAGTGTGTAGAGGCAGGTTGAAAGGCTGATGATCAACCTTCCGAATGGGTGTACGAAGCAGCTGGTGTTGTGGAAGTTTTCTGTACAGGAGGTACATCCGCTGTTCTACAGATACAGTATGGATGTGGCAGAAACCAATGTCTCGCATTTTCTCTGGGACAGATTCTTTTTCCCTTTGAGGATCAAAGTACCAGAAATTGTTAGCCTTTTGGTTCCTAGCAAATTTTGAAGGATGAGGTTACTAGCCCCACTCCCCCCTTTTTTTTTAACAATAGTTGTAGCCATCGCAGTCAGCTGGTGTGTAATTCACTGCTGAAGTCAAAGGAAGTTTAAGGCTCTTCAAAGGAACATACTGATCGGACTTGGTATAAATCGCTTGGTAATCAGTTTGTTGGTTTCATTTTCATCAAGTTTAGAGTCGTTATGTTCCTTCCGCTTTAACTGAAAGAATGTTTTACTCCTTCATTAAGTATCGTTGTAAGCTGCTACCGAGTTACAGTGGTGTTCGAACATTTCCCAGTAAGTGAACAACAATGCTCTACTCCGAGTTTTGGCTTTGGTGTCCTTAGTGATATGTGGATGGAGCTCCCCTGCCGGAATTCGTTTGACAGAGAGAGAGAGAGAGAGAGAGAGAGAGAGAGAGAGAGAGAGAGAGAGAGAGAGAATTTGTACGTAAAACCTCTTGATTTATTAATGACAACTTGTTGGAAAGCAACATTTCCCATAACTGTACACTATGCACTTTACTTTTTAAAAAATTTTGATAGAGCTTCAAACCATTTTTGTTGCAATTTAACGTTCACAATGTTACAACTTTTTGTTTTTTTAAATTTTGATTTTATAACATCCAACAATGGGGATATTGCTTGATCACAACCATGATATTTTATATATTATATATATATATATATATATATATATATATATATATATTATATATATATATATATTGCTACAAGTATTCACTTCTTGGCATCCCTTCATGCTCAAACTCAGGGAAATAACACCCAGATCAGGGAGCGCCCTTAAGACGCCTCCCTGTTAATTAAATGAGCTAGGGCCTGCACTTTCCCTCATTAAGCCTCCGCAAAGCGCTTAACTTAAGCTGTTTTTCCCCAAGACACTTTCTTCGGCTGAGCCCTCTTCTTCCCACACAGGATCTGTGTTCCCAGGCCGAAACGTGAAACTGCCCGAAGCCAGAATTAACAGGAATCGCCCTCCTCAGCCAGGACGCTTGAATTGCTTGGGGCTATGAAAGCCGGCGAGAAAGCAAGGTCTGATAAGGGCTGACACCAGTGTCGGGAGGGAAAAATTAAGTATACCTTAGTTTAACCAGACCACTGAGCTGATTAACAGCTCTCCTAGGGCTGGCCCGAAGGATTAGATTTATTTTACGTGGCTAAGAACCAACTGGTTACCTAGCAACGGGAGACGCAGGCAGTAGACTGACCCAGTAACAAGCCACTGAGCTTGACCTCCGAGCTCTTGCTCCGATCTCTTTTGTCTGGTCGTTCACCTTACCATCCGAGTGCTACCTGAAGTGCCACTTGTAGAAGGTCCCACTCGTCTGAGAGCCATTCTATTCTACAACCAAGGAGCTTCGCTTAAGGAATAAAGGTACTGTGTGGTGGAGTGTGTTCGGTCATTTATCTATTACTCTTATCTCATTTCGTTTTCCTTTTCCCCTTGCATTGTGCTAGACCTTGACATCTGTCAGTAATTTAACTGAACATATTCTGATGTTACTCCTTGAGCCGTCAGCATTCCATGTAATAGGCTAATTATTAGACTGTACTTCAGCTCACCCTAGTGATCGTGTTCCTTCTCCATACATTACAGAAGGGGTGTCTGTGAAAGCTGTAGAACATCTGTACCCTTCTGTGCCCCTACGTCCATAAATCAAGCCTTCTAGCCGATTTATTTATGTCTCATTAACTGAGTGGCACTCTTAACTTTGTCTACTGTTTATTTTCACCTGACAGTGCCAAGAGCCTAGCATACACGGCTCCCTGTGATTTATTCTTCTGATTTCTGTAAATTATACATGCAATTAATTCAGACCGGAAGTTCTCTCCTGAGACCTTCCCTTATTGAATTCTCACTTAGATAACCTTTATTTTATTTTTTTTTATTTTTTTTGGTATTACGACGTATTGGTTCCCAGTCAGAAGCATCCCCAACAAGGTAAAATTGCGATTGCACCAATACTGTAAGAATATATATATATATATATATATATATATATATATATATATATATATATATATATATATATATTATATATATATATATATATATATATATGAGAATGAAAACAGCGCTCGTACATAAAACGTTTTTATTCAATAATATCATGTTCTGAGCAAGCAATATCCATATATATATATATATATATATATATATATATATATATATATATATATATATATATATATATATATATATATATATATATATATAATCTTTTTTGTGTAGGTGGAAGGTGTTGATAAGATAAAGGGAATGTGAAGTGGCTGATGTTCACAGACACTACAGTACAGATTGGGATAGCGAAGATGAAACTGAACCAGTTAGTGAAATAAACTGAACTTTATTTTAGCTGAAAGTGAATATGAGTAACAGTAAGGTTTTGAAGGTAAACGGAAACGAAGCTTCATAGCAGGTATTTGAGGTGGGAGGAGAAAAGAAATGAGTTTCAGAATAAGCGAATCAAGGAAGGCAGTAGAATGTTTGTGGGAGTGTCCATGAACGCCAAAGCTGGCATGCATGGAGGGACTGTCATGCCAATTCTCCTTTACGGAAGTGAAATGTGGATGCTGAATACAAATGAAAAACTGTTCAAGTTACAGTGATGAATTGTTGCAGAGTATACGTGGCATCAAGAAAAAAATATATATCTTAGTTTAACCAGACCACTGAGCTGATTAACAGCTCTCCTAGGGCTGGCCCGAAGGATTAGATTTATTTTACGTGGCTAAGAACCAACTGGTTACCTAACAACGGGACCTACAGTTTATTGTGGAATCCGAACCACATTATGACGAGAAATGAATTTCTACCACCAGAAATGAATTCCTCTATTCTTCATTGGCCGGTCGGAGAGTCGAACGCTGGGCCAACAGCGTGCTAGCCGAGAGCTCTACCCACACCCTCCAATGAAGAACTGTGGCATCAAGAGAACTGAAAGGGTGAGAAATGTGGATTTACTTAGAACTGGTTATGAAGGTAAGCATAGGTGAAAGGATAAATCATTGTTTTGAGATGGTTTGGTCATGAGGAGAGGATGAGAGATAAGGAGATGGAAAAGAGAAGTATTAGGAGGAAATAGGAGAGGGAGACCGAGAGATCTGAATGGATCGGGAGACAAGGTTATCAGAAAGGAAGGGTCTCACTGTGCAGTGTACGTAAGAGCATTCGATGCGATACTGATGAGCCTTCACTATAGGCGTCTGAAGTGGCTAATGTGGAAGTTTTCTGAACAGAGGGGTCATCAGAGACTTGATAGTTAAATAAAAATTGTGGGAGTGAGCAGGTTTCGTCTTCTCCATGGAGTCAACTTGTGTTACGGGAAACTGCTTCATGATAATAATAATGATAATAATGTATATGTGGCATATCTTTGGCTCGGGTGTTAACCATTTTACTCCTGTTTCATCCTTTCACCAGCTAAAGTCTGTGATCTCTATTCTTATTCTTGTCCTGGAGACCCTAGGTTAGTTTCTTTATACCAGCGATCTTCACTATCAACCTAGAGAAAAATAACTGCATTAGTAACGTTAGTTGTATCTTCCTCTATGATATTGTAAGTTCTTTTATTAGGCCACCTCGCCTGAGTCTCTTTCCTTCCCTCGTGTTTGTTTATGAATTCTTCAGCTCCTCGATTTTCTCAGAATTGTAGATAAGATTTTGATTGAAAATTCGAATAGAAATTGAAAGGAGGAATTTTTCCTTTTCCACCTTCGCAATCTATCCAGGGGAAGCATGCGGTCAGCGCTTAACCACTACTCCATACATGCATGCTTGTCAGCGAAGTGGTAAAGAACCGATAAATAACATATGTGTCACTATATAGCCAACGAATAACATTGTGGGTTTGGCAGTGCACAGAAAAGATGGGGACCGAGTTTTAGTTGAGGAAAAGAAGTCACCAACTTACTGGAGACGACAGGAATTGATTGAATTAAAACTAAAATGTCTTTACAACAACAGCAGTTGACAAAGACCTAATCAAACTGTTCCTGTAATAATCTATTTCAATTAAACACATCTTGACATAGGTGTCTGTAATAGTTATAACACTTTCAAATGATTGCACTTCTTACAACTACAAATTGTATTTAAAGATGTAAAATCAAATGCAGACAGATAAAAAATAAGATTAATGATGAAGAATTTTCTTTCACTGAGGAGACCAGCTTTTCAACAAGATTACAGATACCATTAAGCATGTATCAAATTCGGGAGTTTTTCAGTTTATGGGGAAGTTGTTGTTACTTGAAAACTAGAATAAATGAGCTAGCAAAAAAAAAAAAAAAAAAAAATTTTCAGACCTAAACGCATACATACATCTAAGCATTTATCCGTACATTTCTCTTAACGAACGCAGGATGTGCTTGCACGAAAATGCTTGTATACAATGGACGTCGATATCACAGGAGGAATAACATGATGCTTAATCCTACAAACACTATCATTATGAGTATTCAGACTCGATCAACGTAACGTTACCGTAACTTTGCAAATAGTGACCTCGAGTCTGACAACGTTGGGAGAAGAAGAGGAATGCAAAAGAAATCAAGGCTCTTACAGGACTCCGAGCCACTGGATATTGGGATTGGTAATCAGGTAAAGAATTTTAGGTCCTTTCACGCATGCGTGCTTATTCGTATGCTCAAGTCTTTATGAATTTCAACGGCAGTAAAAATGAAATTATTGTTTTACCTTATCAAAGGCTTGTCTATATCTACGCTTTTGAAACTTGGGGATGAAATCAATTAGATGTTTTTCACTCCATTTTGCTTTATATAGTATGTACTTTACAAATAATAATAATAATAATAATAATAATAATAATAATAATAATAATAATAATAATAATAATAATAATAAATCTGCTTTCTATCTGTTTAGGTTATTCACGTCAAAGCGCTTCAGCAGAACTGTCATTCATTCCTTTGATCTTAATGCAAATTAAGAGGAACGTCCCTCCACTTTTAACAAAAATATGTGCAGAATTTTCAGGAACTCAGTGCAATGTTATATGAATGGGTAGCGTTGGATATCAATCTGGAATTTGTATGAATTCTGTATATTCTTTAAGTGTGGTTTTCCTATTTCCTTACAAAATAAAGTTACCTCAGTTACCAAGGTCTAACACGCTCCGTAGTTCTGTGACTAAGTCACGTATATTTACTTTGTGGCTAATACGCTGCTACGTCTGAGGTCTGTCCGCATCTAACATCGGGTATAATGCAGGCTCTAAACTGTCTCATTACTCTCAAGTAAAATTAACATAAAAAAACAAATACATTGTTATTAACCACAATAAGAATAATACATTCCACATAAGCTTTAAAGACAAGTTTAACATGAATCGTAAAATAAGTAACTACTTGGTTTCTCATCTGGTCTTCTTCTGACCTAGTTAACATTTTATAGCTTGTTTGATTATGAAGTTTGCTGGTTTTTTTTTTATTGTTATATTTATAAATCACCGATAGAATGTCTCTGAAAGATCGTCAAACATTGTGTTTACGTTAGGGTGACTCTTGAGATTTTCATGTGCTTTTAAATGTCATGTTATTTCTCTTTAAATTTTTTTTCCTGCTCTGTGTTGGCATGATCCAGTCTCGTACAGAATAGTTTTCATGTAGGATGCTTCGTTCTGCTTCTGTTATTATAGGTAACCGCAGCAGCAGCAGCAGCAGCAGCAGCAGCAGCAGCAGCAGCAGCAGTAGTAGTAGTAGTAGCAGTAGTAGTGGTAGTAGTAGTAGTAGCAGCAGCAGGAATCCACTTTTGTAACATCCTACTTCAAGTCCGACTAGTTCACTTCAGTTCAAAATGACAACTCTCTTCGCTTATTTTCCCCATAGATAAATGTTATACACGCACCGCCGACGTGAAGTATTGGCCGTTTCTGTTGTTTATCAGTCGTATTCAAAGCTTCAGTTGTGTCTCGACAACGCCTGTGAATCGTAAATTTAAAAAGTTGATCCCATTATCAGAGGAAATCAATGATAACAGAGTTCGAGCCACGAATTGCTACTCTGAGGGTTTATCACTGTGGTAATGATATTAAGCGTCACATGCTGTTTGTCCAACACTTTTGGCCACGTCCTGCCTTGCAATGCTAGTACATACTATTGTCTATAAGTATTTTTCTGTAGGGCAGATGCCATCAGATGATAACTAATACCCTAGTATTTGTATATTTTATTAAAGGTCTGCCACCTGGTTCGCGATAACCAATACCACGGACTCTAAATATAAAGTTCAAGTGGAGTTGCAATGGATTACTACCTTATACTATTCGCCTTGCATTCTAATACATTTTATCTATTTATTAATTTGTTAACTTATTTCTTTCTTTTTTAATAACCGAGATCTCTTTTTTTCTGTATTCCCTTTAACCCCCCTTACTGCTTCCTGAAGAACACCATGTTCTTTTGAAGCTGGATTTCAAGTCAATGGCCCCTGTGGGCTTGCTCCATATGAATAGAGTTCATCTTCCGAATAATAATAATAATACACAATAAATAATAATAATAATAATAATAATAATGAAACCAAACAAAACTTCTTTCAGTTTTCTTCTGAAGATGGGAAGAAACCCACAAGATTCTGTGTATAACTTGTTTACTTGTAAATATTTACATGTTACTTTTAAACTCAGAGTACTTTCAGGTCCTAACTGTGACTCTTTTTCAAGAGATGAGGTACTCAGGCTGGTTCAAGGCCCAGCGATCTCTCATCTCTTGAAAAAGGGTCACAGTTAGGACCTGAAAGTACTCAGTTTGCTCTAACATGGAAATATTTACAAGTAAAATGCTCTACAGAATCTTGTGGGTTCTCTTTCAACAACAAATAACAATAATAATAATAATAATAATAATAATAATAATAATAATAATAATAATAATAATAATAAGACTGTAATATAGGTTGGCCTCCTTGTTGATGATAACAAGCAGTACAATGGGCAATAAATGTTGCACTGCAGATTATCACGCAATAGCGGTTTCTGGTTTTGTCGCCATACAGGGCGATAAAGGGTGGATAATGCGACCTGCAAGAGACCTCACATGATGTAAATGAAGCCAGTTTCGACATATTTTCTGAGCTGTTTTCCTATTACCACATAGGAAACCACATCCAGCCCACTTGCTCTGATTTTATCTATTTGGCTGCTCAAAAATACCAAGAAAAGTCACTTTCATCTGAAGGAGGAAGAATGAAAATGCCCTGTAAACGTCTGAAGTGTAAATACGCTGCACACGTGGTTCATCCAAGATTCAACATTTGAAGAATGAATGTGACATTGACAAATTCTTGTTTATATCTTTTGGAATCAGCCGCTTTGAGAAGTCTTGAAAACAAAATGTAGTATTTGCAGAACAGACTTATACCTGTCTTCGCGGCTAGGTAATTATCGTTAGTAAAAAGTTACCAGCAGATTCTAAATACACAACACACACACACACACACACATATATATATATATATATATATATATATATATATATATATATATATATATATATATATATATATATATATTACAAAATGCATGTATACATAAATTTACTTATTTATTCTTTATCTGTGTAACCTTCACCACCTACAACATGGCGGTATTCTTATTATCACAATCCAAACATCCCTGTGGTCATGAAGACAGTTGACATGCCCAACAGCCTGGGCCAACCTCTCCCGCCGCTGGCGCCTAATACATTATCGTTCTTTTTGACGGCATGGGTACGCTAGTCTACGTATTACACAAATTAGCAGTTTTCCCGACCAATATTTATTCCTTAGTTTTACAGTAAAGCATGAGTAACATTAGTCATGCTGGCTCATCAGCATTCTGTCAAGTCCCCTTAATACACTGCACGCACTTTTCGATGGGCCGGAGTTCGATTCCCGCCGCCGGCTGATGAAGAGTTAGAGGAATTTATTTCTGGTGATAGAAATTCATTTCTCGCTATAATGTGGTTCGGATTCCACACAGCTGTAGGTCCCGTTGCTAAGTAACCAATTGGTTCTTAGCCACGTAAAATAAGTGTAATCCTTCGGGCCAGCCCCAGGAGAGCTGTTAATCAGCTCAGTGGTCTGGTGAAACTAAGCTATACTTACTTCACGAACAGGACATAGGGAATTTCCGTTCTCACGCCTATTCCACTCTACACAGAGCTCTGTAGATCAGTGGGTCCCGAACTTATTTGGCCAGAGCTCACTGACTCCAGCATAGGCCTAGCATACGTCTAGTGGCCCACCCGGACTATGAAACACAGTTTCAGATCTCTAGTTCTGCTCTACAAAAGGAAGGTCCACCGCCCTTTTCTTTGCTGTGTTGGCCCAACAAAGGAGGGAGCGATAGGCCTGCCTCGCAAAAAACTATTACTACCACTTCCACTACTACTTTTTCTCACTCTTCAATGCTTCCCTCGAATCTGGGCTATATAAGGGCATTGGGTTGCCCGTCATTTAAAAAAAGAAGTCTGTCTGAAGTGCTCACATGACATGTGAAACTGAACAACAATCAACCTATCACACTGCACATGTACAGCGCTGAAAAATACGAATTTCAAAATTTGACCAAGGACGCATATCAGCTTGAATTTTAGAGGATCCCGGAGAATCTTGTTGTTTATCTTACCTCGGTGCATCCAACGGAAGACGCCGAAACTATTTTGCGAGAGAGAATGAGTGAAAGGCGTCTCGATTTAAAGACGCCAATCGGCAAATGAACAGCGACTTGCCTTTGCGCCTTGTATTATGGCCTCGAATAGCCAATTACCCTAAGGACAATCCGGAGAGAGAGAGAGAGAGAGAGGCGTGGGAAGATCTGGTGACGTGCGTTCGAGTATATCTCGACTATACTTGGGGCGCAGCTATAAGAGAGGTCGACCTGACTTGTGCTAGTCCACTCCTCTTCATCCGCACGTAGGTTCAAGAAGGCCAGGACGTCGGGTGGCCGTTCACAGCTTCGCGAGTTTTCCATTCTTCTAAATCTTCATTTTATTTCAAAGACAATCGGCGATGAGGCTTCACCTGGTTCCCTTGAGTTATCCTTATCGAATCGCGTGGTGCCGATAAGGTATCGTCAGTCAGGAGAAAAACTCCGTAAGGGGTCGATTTTAATTTTCTCATTCAGATTGACTCCGTTTTGCAATACAGTACGATCTCATTATTATTAAGAAAATCTCTGTTCGTTTTTTTTATAAGGTTCTCCATTTTGAGATGAAAATTCTTTAAAAAAAATTGACTTATACAAACAGTGGTTTTTTTTTATTATCTAAAAAATAACATTTCGTTGAAGAATCAGCCTTGCTGGAAACTGTATCCGTATGAGTTGGCATAGACTTGTTTTCTGGTTCTGTAATAAAATCTGTAATAGCTCTAGAGACTTCTTGAATCCGGCGTATTGCATATAAAAACTTTCTGTAACAGAGACCTATTTCAGGCAAGGAGAAAGCAATGTTGGCCTGAGCATTGTTTTTTTCTTAAAGGACATCTTTCTCTCCTTTTTTCAGTTATTAAATGTTGTATACGGAAGAGGTTAAAATGACGGCGTAAACTAAAAAAAAAAAAAAAGCGGTGCTCTGTCGCAAACTTTTACTTCTTTTCGGTTAGATTTCAGTTGAAAGAACTTGTCTACTAAGAGAAGCAGCCCCATCAACTGAGCTACGGGGAAAATGAAAACGAACTGAGTCGGGCTGCCACGTGAACACTAAAAAACAAACAAGGAAATAAAACACTTTGGAAAAAAATGGGACTCGTATAAATAAACAAGAGAAACGCAGAATCACGGTTTCTCTTTCGGGGATTGGTATAGACATCTCGGCAAAGAAGAAGAAGAAGGAGAAGGAGAAACAAAGTAAAAAGAGAGGAGAAGGACGAGAGGCGGACGGCACGGGCAATTCGATCTCCAATACCGCGTCAGGAGCGGAAACTGAGAACGAGTGACCTGAAAGGGAGTTGAACGACCACAAGAGAAATCTCTCCCTCAGCGCGGAACGTCTCTCAGTATGGTAAGATGTTTTGTCAAAGTTTCCGGTGAGTTCTGGGTAGTTTAGAACTTTTTTTTTTTTACTTATCTTCAGTTTCATTGCTTCTTAGTTTTCTGTAAAAGAAAACTATTGAGATGGCTGTTTATCTGTCCGCCTTCAGACCTTAAAAACTACTGAGGCTAGGGGGCTGTAAATTGGTATGTTGATTATCCACCCTCCAAGCATCAAACATACCAAATTGCAGCCCTCTAGCCTCAGTAGTTTTGATTTGATTTAAGGTTAAAATTAGCAATGATCGTGCGTATGGCACCGCTACAGGTGCCAACAAGACATGCCACTACCGGACCGTGACTGAAGGCTTCGTGGGCCGCGGCTGAAATTTTCGTACAGCATTATGCGCTGTTTTTTACTTGTTTTCTTTTTTTGAAGCGTCAGCGATATTTCTCTCTCTTTTCTCTACTTGCCGATAGACGTCCATGTGCCTAAGTTTGAAAGGGGCTACATTGTTATAATGCTTCGTATTCTCTGATATTATTTTGTTAATTGCGTTTCTTTATGTGCTTATACTTATCTTTTACGCTCCTCTTCGTATTTCGTGTTTTTCTTACTGCGCTTTCCTTTTTACTATGTGAAGGGATTTTATTTTGCTGCAGCTTTCTTAGCAAGTTAGTGATCTATTTCAGCTTGCATCATTAAAAAGATAATGATAACCCCTTCATCATGAGTTCATCGGCTCTCGACCCCCTCGATCTGAATTGAAATTGGTTATACATTAGGATTAATTTAATATAAATCTCACTCTCAATCTAGTCCTCGGGATGCAGTTGATCCCAGTCTCAGCTAGAGACAAAGGAACTTAGATTCGATCCCCGAACTGAGAGAGTAAAGGAGGACTTATTTCCTTGCAAATCCAGAATGACCCGCTTGACCCACGAAGTGAATTAGGTTCCTAGTTGTTAGGTGACTGTTGTGGGTCCTAGTCTGGAGTATGTCTTATCGATTGTTTCGGCCCATCGGAATCAGGATGGCCACGTGAAGTTAAAGTACCTTAGTTTTAACCAGACCACTGAGGCGATTAACAGCTCTAGAGGCTGGCCCGAGAACTTAAATTTATTTGCGGCTGGCTGGGAACCAATTGTTACCTAGCAACGGGACCACACAACTGACCCAGCGGAATCCGAACCACATTGTAACGAGAAATGAATTTCTCACCAGCAATAAATTCTTTCTAATTCTTGCATTGGCCGAGTCGGAAGAATCGAACGCAGGCATGATGCTAGCCGAGAACGATACGCCCGTCCAATGAGGAACTTACGACCGCATAGAGCGCCCGTTTGGACATTATACATTTTGACGGGACTATGAACACACGCCTAGTGTTTTTTTTTCGGGCTAGTTGCGACCCACAACATTCGACTAACGACTAGGTACGATTCACTGCTTAGGTCAACAGACGATTCCTTCCTCCTCGTCCAAATGCGAGAACTGAACGCGGGTCGTCAAGTTCCATCACTTAATTAAAATGATACGGTTTCGACAACGTTATCTCGGGTAAATGATCTCTCTCTCGTAGATAAGGCAAAAATTAATTTTTTTCAGCCATTAAAATAACCCTTAGAAACCCTCCAAAAGTCTTTGGAGGATTGCTGAGAAACCCCAAAGGAAGAATACCCGGAGAAAAAGGAGATAAGGGATTGAAAATTAAGGTTAATTTGGCCAAGTATTTTCGAGAAGTTGCAGCGGAGGGAGACAAATGCAGGGAGAAATGAGTAGGCTAAAGGGATCTGAGAATAACGTACGTGAATGAAAAGATGCCTCAGAATGGATAGGATAGTTGCTTGTACCAAACAAAAACTTCTTTCAGTTTTCTTCTGAAGATGGAAAGAGGAACCCACAAGATTCCTGTGCATAACTTGTTTACTTGCAAATATTTGCATATTACTTTAGTCTCAAAGTAATATGTAAAGTGATATGTAAATATTTGCAAGTAAACTAATTATACACAGGAATCTTGTGGGTTTCTCTTTCCATAGTTACTTGGCTTCGAACAGCGAATTACATATAAAGGACTTTCGCACACATGAAAATCTTAACGTAGATCAGCAGAACCTCATAACGCAAACTGACTTTTTAAAAAATTCATGCGAATGAAGCGAAATCCGATTAAACATCCAGAATAGAATATACTCTGGTGATTGACTGATTCATAAATCTGGCAGCCGGGACATTGCAACTATCGACGTCATCGATGCAGATTTTTACAATTTGATTACACTTTTGCAAAACAACACATATAATGTTCATACACACCTTTACCTTCCATTTAACCCAAGGTATAATATACCTCGATAGAATGGTGATATTACGCATACATATTTTTCGAATACTTTAAACGCTCGGCCGGTAACATTTTGCTTTAGGTTTTAGGAAATTGATAAATCTCTTAACTTTTTATTGCACTTATCAGAATCTCATTCTAGAAGGCTCTGTTTCATTTGTTTCAAGTTAACGATTTTATTAATCACAAGGAAATTCATAAACATTGTTTATCTTATTTCGGTGTTGAAGGCTAAACGACATCAATTATAGATTAAGTAATAAATGACAGCAGCCTTGATTGATAAACTTTAACCAGAACAGCATAATCACCAGTGGAAAACTGCAAGATTTACACGGAAAACCAATAGAAACCACTTCACGCTTTTCACCTCTCCAGAAAGTGTTACGGTATAATTATTCTTATGTATTTTGCCTCTTTGGAAAGGCAGCGATGCTGAATGATTAAATATCACATCATTATGATCCTCACATCGTGAAAATTCCAATGACGCATTATTTTTGTATTTCAGACTTATATATCGCGGAGGAGTTAGACGAACATGCACACACACACACACACACACACACACAGACATTATCCGTCTATAAAGATTCACGTAAAACTACCTATAAGGGCTGCTCACTGATACAGCAATAGTCGGCAAAAAAGAATCTCCAGGTGTGAAAACGATGAAAAGTAGAACGAAGACGATAAATAATAAATAAAGAATAGAAGTTAAACAAAAATTACGAGCAACAATACAGGTAAAAAAACCAGGGGATTGTGCCTGGCGCTTTGTATAAGTATTACTATGATAATATTCTATGTTTCATTTATCTATCTCTTTTTTCTCAATTGGACAAGGTAATCGGCTTTTAGGCTTGCCCTAACATAAATGTTTGCACTCAAAAAATGATGCTGATAAATTCAATGATTTTGCAATCATTAACATTTTGCTGCTTTGCGAAGAAAAGCCAATTAGTTCTGTGAGAGACGGATTATACAAATGGCTGATATAATCAGACACACACACGCACATATATATATATATATATATATATATATATATATATATATATATATATATATATATATATTCATACACACATATATATATGTATATATATATATATATTCATACACATATATATATTATATATATGTGTGTGTGTGTGTGTATTTTTGTGACGTCATGGCTAAGAGATATGAGGGGGATAATTTGACAGTTATACCAGAAGTTGAAGAAGACGTGAATGTACTTATGGAGAAGTTCACGCTTTTTGAGGTGGAGTCAATGGTAGGAAAACTTAGATGAAAACACCAGATTTTGGTGGAATCAGCTTGGAGATAATTTTACCTGAAACTGAAATGACATCTATACTAACTAGACTGTTTTGCAGACTACGGAATGAGGAAACAAAGCCTGACGAGAGGGAATTGGAAGATATAGCAGAGGTACCAAAGAAAGGTGACCTGACTGAATGCAGTTACTACAGACTCATTGTATGTAGTTACTACAGACTTATAATATTCAATATACTTATCCTCAATAGGCTAGAGAAAGAAACTTATAGAAAGCTCAGAGACAAACAAGCTGGTTTTAGGAAAGACAAGAGTTGCACAGACCAAAGATTTGTTTTGTAGTATGACGTGCGAGAGTGCGTGGAATTTAAAAACTCCCTTTTGTTGATTACCAGAAGGAATTTGACAGCGTCCACAGACCAAAATTATGGAAGGTCTTGCGTCTTTGATATTCCCGTCAAATTGTAAAGCTAACGCAAATGATTCATGAATGAAGCATATACAAAGTTAACGGTGATGGTGTTTTGTCAAGTGCATCTACAGTAAACAGCGGGGTGCTACAAGGGAATGCTGTTTAACCTTCGTTATTTGCCTTTCTCATAAATTTCAGGGTAAAGAAAATGGTCGGAGATGGAAGAGAAGGTTTAGATTGGAGTATTGGTAGAAAGTTGACAGACTTACCATATGAAGATAATGCTGTTTTATTTGGCAGAACACCACAACATTTACAAAGCTTAATTAGCAGAACAGATTAGATATGACAAAATATGGACAGTGTAATGAAATAACATAAGATGAAGAAAGGAGTAATGAGGCTCAATCTTTCAACTATTTAGGAACAATGATATCAAATACAGGTTCTCTTGAGATGAAAGTTGCTGAGAGACTAAAAAAGGCAAATCAAAAAGTGAGGCTGAAAAAGATTTGGAAATTAAATATACTGAAATTACGAGGGGCGTTCAATAAGTATTGCAACATAATTTTTTTTATAGGCCAATTTTCGTTCAAAAAATGTGAAACTATGTGCGACATCCTTAACCATTACCGCGTTAAGTCACGTATTTTCATTCATTTCCTGTTCACGGCTGCAGCCTAATCAGCTATCAAAAGGGCGTCTGTGACTCAGGTACGTCCCGAAGAACTGTGATAGAATTCCTTTTGGCGGAAAAAGGGACCGTCACAAATATTCACAGGCGCCTGCAGAACGTCTACAGAGACCTGGCAGTGGATAAAGGCCCTGTGAATCGCAGGCGAAGTGTCTGCCATCAGAAGAAGAAGGACAAAGAAATGTCATCTCCCGGGCCTTGTCTGGCCGCGCACATCTGTGAAGCCTGCAGTGGTGGAACGTGCGGACATTGTTATTCGAGGTGATCTGGGAATCACAGTCAAATAACTCGCTGCCCAACTTGACATCTCTGTCGGTGGTGCCGGCTCAATTGTCCACAACCTTGGGTGTTCAAAGGTTTGTGCCTGCTGGGTTCCTCCGCACGATTAACAGTGCTTTCATCTACTGCCAGATCTCTGTTGTCACCCTGCAAGACCCTGTGAATATTTGTGACGGTCTCTATATCCGGCAGAAGGAATTCTATCACTGCTCTTTGTTTGGAACGTACCTCAGTCACAGACGTCCTTTTGATAGCTGATTAGACTGCAGCCGTCTACAGGAAACTAATGAAAATACATGACATAATGCGGTAATGGTTAAGGATGTCACATTTCTTGAACGAAAATTGGCCAAGGAAAAAATTACGTTGTATTACTTACTTACTGAACGCCACTCGTATATACGAAAGTAAGATTATACATAAATCTAGTACGATCTGTATTACTTTGCGGCCATGAATCAAGGCATGGCAATGCAACTATATCTAAAAGACTTTGTTCTTTTCACACTGAAGCTTTAAGAAGAATATTAGGAGTCAGACGGTAGGACAGAGACAGAAATGAAACCATAAGGGAAATTATATAAATTCCATAACTAGACATAATGATGACAGGGAGCTGGAGATGCCTGGGACATGTAATTCGCTTAACCTCTAGAAGAATAGTACATGACAGTGGCAGCTAGGTTCCTGTTGGTAGCAGGGGAGCTAAAAGCCATAGACCAACTTGGATGAGAACTATGAGAGGGGAGGCTGGAGATGAGTGGAGAATTGTGGAAGACAAAGCACAGGAAAGACATGAGTGACGGAATTTCCCAGGCGCCCTTTGCGTCGCTTGGCTTTGGAGGCGATTGTGATAATGAGGATATGTCTACATACAGACGTTTGTGTGTTTGCATAAACATTGCCCCATGAGTCTGTGTATGTTTGTGTGTGTGTGTGTGTGCGCGCGTCTGTGCATAACACGACAAGTTGAGAAATATGTAGAGCTTTAGCAAAAATAGACGACAAAACAATGTTGTGACTACGTTCAACTCATAATGCCTTCCATTGTGGTACACTACGCCATCGATATACATACATATATATATATATATATATATATATATATATATATATATATATATATATATATATATATATGTATATACTGTATTTATATATAAAGATATATATATATATATATATATATATATATATATATATATATATACATATACATACACAAACACATACATATATATACATATATATATATATATATATATATATATATATATATATATATATATATATATATACTGTATATATATATATATATATATATATATATATATATATATATATATATATATATATATATATATATATATTACATGGTTTCACCAAATTCACTGATTCTGTCTTTGTCTGTCTTTCTCTCTCTCTGTAATTATTACACGAATGCCAGTGCTGTAATGTTCTGTGTACAGTCAGGAACAAGCAATATTACCTGCTATCAAAGGAGACGTTTTGAGGAGGATGAAACGCATGACGTTCTCAGAAAAGCAAAAGTTCGCCCTAAATTCAGGCCCTGGAACTAAGGGTGGTCAGTCATGACTGATCTAGAGAAGGATAATAATAATAATAATAATAATAATAATAATAATAATAATAATAATAATAATAATAATAATAATAATAAGGGAGGAACAAAAAAAAAAAAACTTGGAATATAAGAAAGTCTACTCAGTTCTCGTCCTCGTTCTGTAACACATTTCAAGTCAATCAGTAAGGGTTTTATTTCTTATTTTAATTGATCATGTGAAATCGTTTAGTGCAGAGGTATAAATGATAATAACGGTAAAGCAAATATGTTTCTCGATAACGCGATTTTTCAGTGGAGAAATAAACGAACAATATTGTGCTTGCAATGATGCCAAATTTCTGAATAGCAAAGTAAACATTGGGGACCGTTCAAGAGCCTGGTCACTGCCCAACGTTGCCTGCAAAAGAAGTCTCCACTGACATATCAAGTTCCTGAATTCGAGAAACGTTATACTCTTTGCTTCACCAGTTAGAAGTTGAGAGCAAATTCAGAGGACTTTATTGTAGGAATTCAAATAATTTTTCCAATGTTTTCTAACATATCTCAATGACCTCAGCTGCTAAACCGGTGGCAAATCAATGCATTTAATACTCGAGGACGTCCAGCTGCATGAGTTTTGTCAGGCATTAAATGGTTAAGGTCTGTTTTAGGAGAAAGATCCCGTGCCACCACAAGGCTGGTTTAATCCAATACAGAAAATATCAAATGAATTCAAGTGTCTTGGGGCTTAAAATGTTCCTCTCATGAACGCCGTCGACGGAATGGCCAAAAATTGTCATTACTGAAATGAGAATAACGCGTGACTTTCAATATTTTCTTCCTGTATTCTGCGAGGGTACAGCATTTTGTTCTAACGCAAAACTTGTACTTATTTTTTATTATTTTCTTCCCCTTTCATTTCTTTCAGACTGAACCGTCAGAGTAATTAGTTCTTTACGACATTCAGATGAGCGTTAATTTCCGTGACAACATTAATTAATTTTGCTTTGCTTAGGGGGAAGAAGCTTTTGTAAATTTAAGGACTTCTCAGTAATCGAATTTGAATGATACATTCCATGAGTGAACATGTTTTATTATCATAAAGAATTACGTTTTTAATAAAATTTCTCATGCATACTTTGTAATGTTACACCGAATGTTTACCGTAAAATTAAAAGCAGAGAAATATTACTGTATGTATACCCTTATTCACCCTTATAACTTTTTCTTATATACTCCTTTTTTGTTATTTATTCTTCTTTTATATTTATTTAGTTTTTTATCATGCATATACCATTCCCATAAGATGACGGTGACCTGAAAAGGAGATAACTTTCCGATTTTACTCAAATCTTTTGAGATGAGGCTGATAGCCCAATGCCCTTCTACTTCATGGCTGTGACCAGTGTCAGTCGACTAGCTACCAGGCACCTAAGTCTCGACTTACATCAACAGAGGCACAATGGATTTTTCAGGAACCGGCCCTTTAATCGTTCCTAAATCGCCCGAGAGGAGAGGAAGGAAGAGGAATATCCCTCAAGCCGACATTATTGTTTGCGTCATCGATTTCTGAGAAACTGGATTCAGTTGTCCTTTCAAAGCAATCAGTGTTTGATATTTTGTTAAGAAACTGCAGGATAATGTGATCTTTCTTAATCATACAGGAAAATGAATTGGAAACGGGAAAACGAACGGGATTATTACACTCCTGGTCTTATCCTAGGGGAAAATGAGTGGAGTGACATTGAACTGAAGGACACTTTTAGTCAAGACAAATCCGTTATACAGTTGGTAACAGATGTCCAGTTACAGGATATATAAAAAAAGATAACTTGCTACAGAGAGAGTTGGAGCCAAAAAGGCATCTGTAGGTAAAATAACTGGCAAAACGAATTGTGAAATGACCGGTTCAGTGAGTCTTAGAAACAGCTGGAGAAGCTTATTAAAAACAGTGACACCAAATAGTTATTAAGCTAAGAAGACGACGAAGCTTTTCACAGAACATCTCTTCAACTTCCCTAGAAATAATTTACAAAATACCAAAATACTTCCGCCAGGTACCCACTGTTTCTCCACAAATTAAAAAAAATGTAAGTTTTAATGTTTTACAAAATCTACGGATGTTTGTTTAGCAGACAGTGAGGAAGGAAGACAGTCTCCAACGGGAACATCCAAAACCAGGTGAAAACTAACGGTTCTAATACAGCTGTCCTTCTGTATTGGTCTTGCGTTTTTTTAATGGAGGGGCTGTGGGAGAATAGGTTTATTTACATTTCCCAAGAATTTGAACGTATGTAAACAAAGGTCTGACTGAGCGACGAACTGAAACAGCCACCGTAAATAGAAGTCACAGCAAGAAACTCTGACACTCGCTTATAGATGTCTGCATGACATATCGAGACTGGAACATTCATAAGATGATGTCTTACTGAATGACATATCAGTACTGTGGTACAATTAGGAACAGATATCTGATTCACCAACATTTCAAGACTATAAAACACTTGTAAACAAATGTCTGATAAAGTGACATGTAAAATTATGTGACTGACTGATATATCAAGACTGCGACACACTTTCAAGCAGATGAATGACAAGGCAAAAGTAAGACAATGACCAGCCAAGAACCAGAAGTGGATCAGTAGGGGATTTGGGTCAGAACATGTAAAACTGAGCTACAAAAGACACACCTCTTCTTTCTGGAGAGTGGATAAACAAAGGTGGGCTAATATAATTTTGTCTTAGGGGAAAAATGACTGAAATCAGCAGTGGAGCTTCAAATAATACAAGGAATACCTGAATCCAATACATTTCTTTCATCAGTCATTTGAGCCCTTAAATAAAGACTGGCTTGCCTTGGGATGATCACTTTCTGACTTGGCTGTCTGCCACTGGGGAACTGCAGAGTCTTGAGATCCGCTCAGATGCTCCCAGTGGCTCGTTTTAGGCTTGCATAAGCCTGTTCATTAAGAGAGAAGGTCAGTAAATTAGGCAACAGAATTCCCTTTCCACACCCAAGGTTCGAAGAAAGCAAGAAAAATGGAAAAGGAAGAAGGGGGGATTTATCCGCGAAGGAAGAAATAGGTTTTCTCACCTCCTAAAGATAAGAGTCAGGGAAAACAGAAAGCAGGGAGAGAAACCCAAAGCTTTTCAGTAGAGGGAAACAGGTCACTGAAACGAGTACTTCCAAGAGGGTTACCGACTTCCAAAATTGCAGCACCAGCAAGATTCAGCATCACAGGAAAGATGTCTCTAAATTTCATAGATTTCAGTTCTTACTGATTCCCCCTTTTAGATATTGTCCTACGTAGGGATTTGCTACCCAACACAAATTAATGGGATGCAGTAAGCAGTGACTTCACCCATATTTGGAGCCACATCTTCCCAACATTTTTCTTTTCATAGATATAGTAAGGATTCAATGTAGACTTTTCTTGGTTTAATATATATATAAATATACATATATATATACATACACAAATATATATTTATATATACATATGTATATATATATATATATACATATACACACAGTATATTGCATATGTATGTATGTATGTATGTATATATATATATATATATATATATATATATATATACTATATATCCTTTTCCTTTTATATTTTATATTTTATATATATATATATATATATATATATATATATATATATATATATATATATATATATATATATGTATGTATATATATGAATTTTTATCGCATCACCGTGATTCTATATACACAAAACACTAACCTACAAATGTCGTTTAAGACTCGATTCGTTCTACTGTACCTCGGAAACAATACCGAAGGGGAATTATAATTGATATATAAGTGGTTCGTCACCTCACAGGATCGACCTGCCGAACAATGAGAGCCAACGACGTTTAATGGACGCTCTAGACCACCACTTATATCAGTTATAATTCCCCTCCGCAATTATTTCCAAGGTAGAGCGAACTGGATATTAAACGACATTTGTAGATAGTGTTTGTGTCTATAAAATCAAGCTGATGCGATAAAAATTCATTAACAAATAGCTACATGTTTCAAACGCACCAGTCGCCTATGTATAAATACCTACTTTCGACAGTGATTTGCACAGCTGAGTCGGTATTAACTATTGCTCTCTTGAGAGCCGGGTGGTCTATCTAGATCGTCCGCTACACGCCGTTTGCTCTCATCGGTCGGCAGCTCGATCCTGTCAGGTAACGAACCACGTATCAATTTTAATTCTCCTTCGGTATCATTTCCGAGGTAAAGCGGTATGGATATTAAACGAAGTTTGTAGCTTAACATCTGTGTATTTATATATATATATATATATATATATATATAAATATATATAAAAATATATATATATATATATATATATATATATATATATATATATATATATATATATATATATATATATATTTACACACACACACACACACACACACATATATATATATATATATATATATATATATATATATATATATATATATATATATATATATATATATATATATATATATATATATATATAAATATAAAATGTATATAATATACATATAGACGCTGAGTTGGAAGAAGGATTATAACAAGTTGACCATAATTGCTATCTTGTTTCCACGCTTTCTCAGGGTCATTGCAGAAACCATACAGACTTACTGTTACGTTTAAGACCTGTGCGCTGAAGAATATATCAGTGAGGAATTTCCTCTCCACAAAAAAAGTGGTTGTATATACACGAGGAGCCTTGCAATCAAGGTCACAAAAAATATTTAGGAGGACAAGGCAGCAAGGCTCAAGAAACACATGAATGAATATACAACGCAATTATGGAGTGAAACACCTCTGAATCATTTATAATAAAAAATCGTGTCAATCTGATTAACTACACACCTGGGATGTACACATTGTAAATGTTATCCTTTGACAATTAGTTTTTATGTAGGTGTGGACTAGTTTTTATGTTTATGTATTGCCGACAGAGAAGTGACTTGTAACTACTTATGATTTTTTGCATCGCTTGACCCTGAGGAGATGTGAGACCGCGAAAACGCTTAGTCAGCTTAATGCTTTAATTCTTCTTGCAGCTCAATGACAACTTTAAATATCGCAGGTTCTGGCGATATATATATATATATATATATATATATATATATATATATATATATATATATATATATATATATATATATATATATTATATACATACACGAGTGTGCATGCTTATTCAGTATGAAAATACATGATACAAAGTAGTCAATAGCTTAACATCACGTGTTTAAGTGTGTGTGTATAAATCGCTCCTTTGCCAGAGGAGTGACATAACTCAAAAATTGCTATTTTTCAGGAGAAGCATTTTAAAGTTTAAAACTCTCTATACTCTCTATAGTGTAATAGTGACATGTCATGCCCTCTAGCGGTTAGTAGCCTATTACAAACACAAATAAGACGTTTTTATCACAATATTAAACAAAGAACGGGCTATATGCTGGTATCGATAACTCAAAAAACACATTTTTTGAGTTGTGTCACTCTTCTGGCAAATGAGCGAAATATATATAGATCTCTCGTGAAACAAAGAGCCTCTGAAATTCAGCCACTCATTTCTTTCCCGTGCTTCATATTCTACAAATCTCCATTCTTCTCCACCCTCGCTTCCCACTGTTTTCAACCGAGTAGGTCCAATGTCCAAAAAAAAAAGGACCTTGAGTAGGTCTAGGTCTTCTAACTTATTGTAGTCAGGGGAGCCCTAGCTAACACTATCAAGTACCATTCTCACAGGGGTTGTGCGAAGGACACGTCCAAGCCATCTCCACCTCCCTTTCGATCTAACCTCATCAACACATAAAACCTCCGGAATCCCCCTTAATCGTATCATTTCCAACTCAATTCTGCAATAAGACTCATAATATTCTTCTAAGTGTTTTATTGTCAAAGTATGCAATATGAAGGGTGCTGGCTCATCTCAAAACCAGTCAGCGTGCGGTTGATTTTCCAGGAATTCCTTGTGTACGAGATGACTGTTGTTAAACACAAACGACTCTGATACCACTCCTGCTTCTCCGCGGCGTTCTTTTTATAACCCGGATGACGTGGAGAAATGCATCTGGTATAAAAACAAGGACGGAATTTTGTGATTTCTTCTCTGGGAAACTCGAATTAAACTTGGCTGTTTTTCTGCGCTGTTTTTCATTCTTCGGAGAAAAAAAAGGGCAAGTATCGGGTACAAAAACTATGATATGATAAAATTTCAGTAAAAAAAAAAAAAAAAAAAAAAAGATAAAGGGAAAAAAATTCGAGAAAAATATGACGTCAAAGATTTTGCAGCAACTTTTATCGAAAATGTCAGAAAATAATTTGAGCCGGAGAGAGAGAGAGAGAGAGAGAGAGAGAGAGAGAGAGAGAGAGAGAGAGAGAGATAATAGTGGCCTCTTGGTTTATGATACACATATATGTATGAATATATATTCATTTTAACACAGACCCACACACACACACACACACACACACATATATATATATTTATATATCTATCTGTCTATTTATCTATACAAATATATATGTATATAATATATATATATATATATATATATATATATATATATATATATATATATATATATATATATATATATATATATATATATATATATATTTATATTTATATAATCATGAAACTAAAGGGTTGGGATAATAGGCGAATGTCACATAATCCTGTCCGTTGCACAACATCGAGTCAATGATATATATATATACATATACATACATACATACATATATATATATATATATATATATATATATATATATATATATATATATATATATATATATATATAGCTATATACACACATATATATATATATATATATATATATATATATATATATATATATATAAAACTATATACACATATATATATATATCAACTGCGACACAGTGCAACGGAAAGGGACTGAGGAGATAAGAGGCCTGATGTGGACCTCCAGACTCTGATCTTCCAACAGGAATGAATCTTTAAAGTTTAAATGGTCTAGCTTAAGCCGGTTTTGTGTCAGCATTGGACCTTAGCCGCCCCGCCCTCCCCTGAGATCGCCGTTTAAATGTGGTAATGGATGAACAAAAGTAGGGACCCTGGTGTTGATCTAACTTTGCTTAACCAATAGCAATATATCTTACAAAGAAACAACAATATTCCAATAATGGCCAGTTGGCTATAAAGACAAAAGAAATAAAAAAAGTAACACTTTGCAAATAAATGTAAAGGATTGAAACTGTCCTAGGTGGCATGCCACAATGCTTGACAAGACTGGTTCCATTGGTTCTGGTGAGAGTCCTAAAGACGGGCAACGCAAATTCTTCTCACTAGAGAGAAGAATGTGGTTAGAAGGCTACTAGGGATTTGGAGTACACGACTGCAGTGCGATCTCACTGCTTCATCCATCACTAGCCTCCCACAGTTATAGTAGCCTATATGGCCCCTTAGTCTCAAAGGTCTTGAAGTTTCTTCCTTAGGGTTGTCAGCTTTATGCCAATGTAACGTGTATGAAGGGCTTTCATGCCTCTTTTAAACACTTCTGATTGTAAACCTCACTAATCTTTGACTCCCAGTGGCCTGTAATAGTGGTATTGTTCCACATCACAATGCTAGTTACTATGTAGTGGCGGCTGAAGACTCAGTCATACTCTCTCTTAACTACAATAAAGTTGACTATGGGAAGGCCTGCATACCATCTTTCAGCCTGATTGCCAACCTTATGACAAGGGGCTGCGTTGGTCTTAGGGGACTCAAGGAGTCAAGGTCTAGTGTGGGTTACAAATTAAGATGTATGGCTGTAACATGCTAGGTCCTCAATATAAACTAAGCTGGCCACACAATGGCAACTGTCGATGAACACGTAAGGAGCTGCCCCTGTATGACCTAATCAGAGATAAGGAAATGATTCAGCAAGAGGATAACCAATGACTGACAGGCCAGTGAGTAAAGGCAGTCCCCGGGTTACGATGGGCTCGGCTTACGACGTTCTGAGCTTATGACTCTCTTCAAATATAATCATCAAACATTATTTCCTGGTTTACGACGCATGTTCCAGGGTTACAAGACTTACAACACCAATCTGACAGAAGAAATATGGATCCAAAACGGCAGAATGGTAAAAATTTAGAGGTTTTCTTAATGAAAAACTCAATAAAAATACAGGTTTTGTCGTTTTCAAGACACCCAAAGGATTAAAAGTTAGGTTTACTTACGATTTTCGACGATTTTTCGGCTTACGACGATTTTCGGCTTACGACGCGGCGCAGGAACAGAACCACCATTATGATCCGGGGGCTGCCTGTATTGCACTGTAGCAGCCTAAGTCATATATCCAGATGTCTTCTAACTACCTTCTCCTCTCCAATTGGACGATATTCTGTTGCAAGTCTTGAGGATTTAGGCCTATCAGAGCCAAAAGGAGCCAATCTTGCAAAGCTTTGGGGAAGCTCACCCAAATATGACCCCCTGGAACTTTTGTTTGGTAATTTTCACTTTTTATTTGTTTCTACTTCCACTTTTTAATTTTTGCTTGTATGGCTGCAGCAGCATTTATATAGGTACTTTCAATGCAGAATTACTAGTGCCCTTGTGATAGCCGTAAGTTAATAACTGAAACAGATGTTGGTGTATGGATAAATGAATATAGCAGAATATTTTCATCTCCTTTTGTACTTTATCCTCGAAATTTGAAAAAGTTAACTTAAAGATGCTACGTGTGACTTGACATTTTATATATGTGTATATATATATATATATATATATATATATATATATATATATATATATATATATATATATATATATATACATATACACATATATGTGTTTGTGCATGTGTATATATATATATATCTATATATATAAAGTGGACATATGTATGTATGTGTGTGTATGTCCCACATACACTGAAA